>NC_058041.1:17454482-17681406 GCF_019176455.1 Solea senegalensis
TCCAAGTGGACGTTTTAGCCAAATCTGATCGGATTCTCTCAAAATAGAAGATTTCCTTAGACAGGGCCATAACAACCTAGGCCACATTTAAAGGATTAAGTTGTGGGGTTGATGAGATGTCGTGTTCAAAACCAGCAAATACGTTTATCAGAGGTCACAGTGACTTTGAACTTTTGAAAATCAAAATCAAATCAGTTCCTTATTGAGTCCAAGTGAACGATGGTGCCAAAGTTGGAAGAATTCCCTCAGAAATGACGTTCATGAGGCAAAGACAAACGTGATTTCTGAGCTCACAGTGACCTTTACTCACTCACTCACCACTATCATATCATATGGCCCTTCAATCCAAGTGAACATTAGTGCCACATTTGAAAAGCATTCCCACGAGACACTCTTGAGGTATTATGTTCTCAAGGATGGCAGACAGAAATAAAGAGACCACCTGAAGATATAATTTCATTTATTTCTTCACAGAAGACGTTCTCAAGAAAAAATAAAGATCTGTGAGATCAGAGATCAAAGGTACCTGAACATTTACATTTTTCTTCATCCTCAAGTCCAAGTGAACGTTTGCGCCCAGTATTGTTGCTGAGATTTTGTGGTAAAATCCGGCAAAATACGTTTAATTGAGGTAGCGGTGACTTTACATTACATTACATTACATTATTACATTATGTAATATGTAAATATGTAAACCTCTGAAAATCTGAGTCCAAGTGAACAAATTTGGACAGTCATATCATCTTGCCCTTGAACCCAAGCGAACATCTGTTCCACATTTGAAAAGGATTCCCAAAAAGGAGCTAAAACACGCACGGAGATCCGTTCTGTTTCCTTCAGATGTTCACGAGAACCATTATCAACACCAACACCCATATTGTGTCCGCTATAAGATATCAAATATTGATTAAGGCACATTAAGGATCATAACGTTTGGCCACACTTCACATCACATGGCACTTAAACAGTCCCTGGCTGGAATTATTACCGCCCCCCTTTGTTTCCTGTCTCTGTTTAGCCTCCGTGATTGAAAACCAACGAGTGACGGAGTCAGCGTTTTCCTGCCCTGGCACTTTTTGCACAAGATTTCCACCACTTCATATTAGCTTGAATAAATGGTATTGAACGCCAACCTTGGCCCCTGGTGTTGCTCTCTCTCTCTCTATCAGCCGAACTACCTCGGCTCCTATTTACTCCCCTCCTGTCTACTCCATTACCCGTGATGGAGTGAGAGATCCATCACTGCAACTGGCTGCACCACTCAGCCAATGAACGCTGATAAAAAGCAAAAATAAAAATGCCCTTTTGGGTTATAGTCATATACTTGACTCCACTCTCGCGTTGACTGATTGCGGGATAACGAGGCAATTATCAAATATTAAGTTTGAAGCGGCGCCCATTAAGTCGGGTAATGTTGCCGTTATCTCGATAGATTTCATAAAAGGAATATTTCTTTCTTGTTTGTAAATAATGCCTCCTATAAGTGGAGGGGAAAGAAAAAGTGCCAAGTCATTTTCTTCTGCCAGGATTGTTGTGTGAGTGCTGTGTGCAACTGGAGAGACGGATGTGCGCTGTCAGATGAATTCAGGCTTCAGTGCCACTTTGGAAATGACCCTGGTGGAGACAGAGATGGAGGTTCTGGTGCTGCGAGAGAGAACCTCAGCTCCGATATGACTGAAGTGAAGTCTTTTACTGCTTCCTTTTCTCCTCGGGCTTCTCGCGGCTACACGGCCGGAGGAGCTCAGTTTAATTTATAATTCATTTTTCTTCTCTCCCTCTCCCTGAGACTGCAGAAACTGTATTCTTTTTTGTTCCGTCTTGACCTTTGTGCACTTTTGTCAGACTCTGTAATTACCTTTAAAGAAGGAGAGAAAGTTAAGATTTCTGTATAAAAAAAAATCAGGCTCGGGGTCGATGTCACGCTGTAGATTAAAACTATTATTGATTTAAATAAGTGATATAATCTGTATTTTTGTATCAAATTAAAGTGGTCAAACAACCTAGTACCTTAGGTCGTAATTCACGAGTTGTGAAAACGACGAGTTCCCCCTTAAATTTTGATTCAGTCAAGCTCATGTCATTAATTTGCATTTCAAGATGGCTGCCCCAAGAAAAACTGACACGTTATAATGTCCAATTTAAGTCATCATAAAAACACTACTGTCATTTATTTCATTAACCTATTGTAGCTATTATGCTAACGTTCTGTGTGAGGCAACTGGAATTACATCTCGCTAGCGACACTACGCTGCTGCATCCATGGCTTTGACTAGCTCTGCAAAACTGTCACTTAGCTTTGCATGTTAGAAAAACCATCATGCTAACACTTCAAAATTTTCAGTTAGCTTAACATGCTAGAAGCATCATGCTAATGGCACCTGCTACATCCATTATTATTTAAATCTAAAACGTCATTGTTTGTTAGTTTAGCATCCATGCTAACAGCAATCTGATATAGCACTTGTTAGCATTGCATGCTAAAAATATAGCATTAAATACACCTGCTACATCCACATTGCATCTAATATTACTAAATTGTTACTTAGCTTAGCATGTAGAAAAAAAAACATGCTACATCCATGGCTTTGTCTAATGCTACAAAATTGTCAGTTAGCTTAGAATTTTTTAAAACATCATGTCACATCCATGTTTTTATTAAATCACTATATTAGCTTAGCATGCTAAAACATATTTATTGACCTTCAAAAGCTAATAAAAGCAGTGATTGAAGACATTTGTCCCGAAATATAAATAACAGATGTATACTTCTATTATTATTACCCTGAATTGTGTTTCCTCTCTTAAAAATATGTTAATTATAGCAAGACTAAGAATAGTTTTGTTAGAAAGGGGTTTAAAGCCTGAGCTATGATATCAGAAAACGTTAAATAATACAAATGAATGAAAAACATGATAAATTATTGTTTTCTGTGTGTGTGTTTGTTTCAGAGATGTGTGTTCTGGTGCATAGTAACATGTCATGCTTTTGTGTCACAGATATCCTGTTGCCATGACGACCCTTTCTCTATCCCCACCACCACCCTGCCTCTACTCCCCGTATATCAGAGCCCAAGTGTCGCCGAGTATCGCTGCTGAGATTTGTGGCTTTTTTGAGCGGCGAGCGGCGTCCTCTTGTAAAATATAGTTGTGTTTAGTGTCGTGGTGCGAGATGAATGTGATAATACGAAGATTTTTGCAACAAATAAGCCCCATAATGTTCCATAATGTCTCTACAACGTTGCTTGGAGGGTTTAATGTGTCTCTGTGGGACAGTCCGCTCCTCAACAGTGAGTTTATTGAGCCAGTTTTATCATTCCTTAAGCACCCCCATGACATTGGTTTAACTCCCCTCCAGGACTTGCTATGCAGCTGATAATTCTGCTGTTGCATGTGTATCATATCCCTCCATCAGATATAACCGCAATCTATAGCTGTTACACATCATACACACACACACGTCACATAGATGCAGCTCAGCAGATGAGGATTCGCCCAAGGTTTTAAATCTCTATTAAGTGCCGTCTTCTGCTGCGTGGAATATAAACGGTGATGGAGTTCACACGACTGACAACTGATGACAAGGTTATCATCACGCATGCCAACACACACACACATGCACACACTCTGTTAATCTCATGGCGTGTCTTTGACGTGGAGAGTTTATGATGCGGAGCGTGGCTGTGTATAAGATCAGGTACACAGGGATTATCGGAGTAACGCAGCCTCCACTGCTTATCTGTGAAACCCCGGGCTCTGCCTTTATGTTCTGTCACACTGTACCATAGTCAGCAGCAGCAGCAGCAGCAGCAGCAGCAGCAGCAGCAGCAAGAAAAAAAAATCCTCTATACAATTTGTCACTAACTAACTATCAAGTATTTGTGCCATACTGAAGAAAAAAACAACAACTTTTAAGAACGAAGAAAAATTTGTAATGTGAGGAAAAAAGTAGGAAATAGTAATATTATGAGTGTAGTCACAATATTTTGAGAAAAAAGTTGTGATATGAGAAAAAAAAAACTTTCTTTCTTCACTTTTTCAGTGCTGTCCAGACATGCGCCCCCTTGTGGAACCTAGAGGCTAAAATTCCTCTGCACGGTATTTATATGCTCAGTTTATGAAAATCTACTGAATCTAATATAACGTCATAAAAAACACCTTATAATAATTGATCATAAAGTGACAGAGTATTTTGAAGAGTTCTGGAGTTAGGATTTGTAAGTATTTTTAACTTTCATCTACAGTTGGACATTGTTGGCTTTGATTCTTGTGTTTGGACGTCGCACTCATGACCCTTCAGTGACGACACTCTCTGACCAATCAGTGGCCGGCAGTCAGCTCAGCTCAGCTCAGCTCAGCTCGTCAGAGCAGGTACTTAATGCCGAGTCGTGCTAGAGCTGTATAATGGAGAAGCTCCAGTAGTGTAGAGTGATGCGTTGAGTCGTCTGCCAAGTTTGAACGCTAGTTCTGCGCTAAGTTCACAGACCGATGTTCAGACAGACGTTGACTTTCTGCCGGAACATTCTGGAACGACGTCCGTCTTTTCCCGAACACAAAACCTGACGTTCAACTCAAATTCAAAACAGAACAGAACAGGACAGAGTTCATGTTTCCTGCCAGATCTGAACTCTCTTTCCTGCCAACATGGCGTTGTTTTGGTTACGAGTGTTGCATGATGGGATTGCATGACATCACCGACTGAAGTCCAGTAGGTGAAATATGAAACTTCCTTCTGGAGCGTTTTTTTATTTTTCTGCTGTGTTTTAAACGTCACTCTTCAGTTGACTCCACAGCGGCGTTAATTCAGCAGTGAAAGGACCTTTGACCTCTCTGCACGCTCTCGTGCCTCTCATTACCGCCATTCATCTCGACACCACGGATAGTTCTTCAGAACATCTTCACATTTAAGGTAAAATCAGGTAAAATAAGTCTAACCGTGTAGGTGTGTGTGTGTGTGTGTGTGTGCTCTAAAGTGCGGCGAGGACTCATTAGTGTGAACATTAGAGCGCCGGAACAACAGGGAAGCAGCTTTGCACAAATTAACTCGAGGTGTTAAAATAAAATGATGGATTTTTCCTTTTTTTAAACTTCTGCCGCCTGTGTGGAGGTAAATTACGCTCAAAAAAAAAGAAAAGAAATAAATGAATACAATAAAATATAGAACAGTGCTGTGTGAAGGTTTTAGATTTGCTGTTTTAGCAAATACTATAATGACACAGCACTTTATACTCTCTTTATTTGAATATAAACAGAAATACAGGTTAAAGTGTTAATACTTAACACTAACGTCTCATATGTTCTTCTGCTTCATGTCAAATACAATATCTGTGTTAAAAAAACTATTATACCAGGTTTATTTAAGACATTCTTGATGATTATCTGTTAATATGTTTGACAAAAGGTCATTTTTTATTAACTGCATTTTTTTGCGTCAGCAAAGAGTTTCTCAAAGGGAAAATTATTACTTTTAATACGTGTTATAACAATTAAAATGAAAAAATAATAACTAATAATCAACTGTTTACTTGATTTTCAAAAAAAAATAAAAATGAAAGAACCCCAAATAATGAACTGCTAATTTGATTTTCAAAATAAAATGAAAAAAAAAAGAGAATGAACTGTTGATTTAATTTTCAAAATAAATTTTCCAATTTCCAATGAAAAATTAAAAAAAACAACAACTCATGACAGATATAGTTTCTCCAACCTTCGGGTCACGTAATAAAAGTAATAAAAATCAAAAGTGGAGGAAACGGGATCCTTATCCGTTTTTGTTCCGTTTCTATTTATATATTATTTTATTTTGAAAAAACAAATGAAAGATTACGTAGATCCGGAGAGACAGAAGTTAATTGGAAGCGTGTTAAATGATGGACGACAATAGTTTAAAAATCTGAAGAAAGTTTGCCATTTATGACAGAAACAGACACAGATATCTGTCGTCCATTTTGTCTATTTTCATATCTTTGGTGGACGTTCTTTGTGCCTTTGAAAGATTCTATAAATATACGTGGAAACGCGTATATTAACTTCCTGTGACCACCTCACAGATGCTCATGTGTGGATCCACTGCACCTTATTAAAAGCCAAACAATTTAAATTTTTATGCGAGCGGTAATTGAAATGTCTGTCGCACACGTTTGTGTTTCTTAATTAATCATTTGATGCGGGTGTCACTGAGCCCGCCGGGCGAGCGTTATCTGTGACAGAGACGCCGTATGACGGATGGTCCCTGCTTTTCACGCCAGCAATATCAAGGCAGACTGTCTTCAGCGCGCGTGACTCTACTCTGCAAAGACACTTCAATTATTCACAAATAGCAGAGTGTGTGTGTGTGTGTGTGTGGCTACTTTAAAATCTCCCACAGTGCCGTTGCTGTAAAATCGTTTAAAAATGGAACGACACGTCGAGAAGCAGCCCAAAGAAAAGAGCAAATAAATGGTGTAATTGTGAGTGCAAACCTGCAGAAATGTAGCTTAAATAATCTCGTCAGTGTCTTTTGTTTTTTTTCTCGGGGCAAAAACGCGACTGAGCGACAGACGCTCGGCTGTAGCCGTCGGTCGATAAATTAATTTTTCTTAACTACATAACAACAAAGTGCTGCAATCATTCAATGTTTCCGACTGTGACGCCCCGAGGTTCTCCTGATATCAACGAGACAAAACAAGCACGTTTTTGTGTTTCCACAAATAATACAGTAAAGACAGAAAAGTTTTTTGGATTTTGGGGTTTTCTTCTGAGCAGATGATGCATCAAAGTCACCTGTTTATGGAAAAGGACCTACCTACCTACCTATGTAGAATTATCATAAAATGTTTAGTGAGTGAGATCTTCTGCCAATCTCAGCTGACATAGGGTGAAAGGCGGGGTCAGATCACCAGTCCCTAGTTTTTGAATTTCCTAGACAATTTCCTAGATCACAAATGATCTCGGAGTTGTGATGAGAAGTTCTGCTGCATCCTTCAGATGTTCTTCTGCGTGTTCTTCTGCATGTTCTCAGTCTCTGGTGTTTTCTTCTTCTTCTCTGATCTCTGATCCTGGACTCCCTGGTTCTTCTCATCGATGCTCAGCTCCTGCTCTTTTCTCCCGGGTCTTTTGTCTCCATGACTCTGAGCTGACCAGTTCATGATGGTCCGTGTGGGAGCAGCAGTTTGTACAAACCTGCCTTTTCTTTTCTTTTCATTTTTTTTTTACTCCTCTGCCTTTTTCCCTCCTTCCTTCCCCTCTGCTCCACTGCTCCTCCGGGCTGTTTTATTCTGAAAACAGCTTCCTCGTGCGTCTGGACTTGTTTCACTTCCTGCCTCGGTGCGTCTCATGGGACCAGACTCTCCTGAACCAGAAACAGCTCCAGCTTTAAGCCCTTTTTTAGCCTCCTGGTGTTGGATCATGCTGTGGGAATATAAGTCTTCAGGGGGAATCGGCTGTTTTTTTATGAGCCGATTTTTATCTGCTGAGCAACTGTACGTTTGAATTAAAGCCTGTGGCGACCAGACCTGGACGTTCAGCTCTTTGTGAAAGTGGTGTGGACGCAGGTTTGTCCACGTGGTTCCTCCAGGCTACGCTTTCTTCACATCCTTGTGACCTTGGCACTGGGAGATCCATTAAATTGTGATTAGTTTTTCGTGTTATTCTGCTGACTCCAGCCCGAGCCGCGCACTGGGATCCGTCTCCGAGGAGAAGCCTCATAAACTCACTTCGGCTTATCACTGTGTCAATATCACCGGAATTATGAATCATAATAACGCACGGGTGGAGATGGTCATATGCAGCCTCAATGTTCCTGTGTCCACAAACTGTCCAACATGTGCTTACTTTGTCTCTCATGTCCACACGGATGATTAAAAAGGACTTAATTTTTTATTACTGTGCATAGAGAATATGGCCGGCATACAGAAGAGAGCCAGATCTTCAGTAATAAGATCGTTTTTCAGGGTTTTTCCTGGAAAAAAAACACTCATAAATGACAGATACTGTTCAAAAAGTAAACCTTACTGACATTTGGCCAATAATGGCAACAAATCATTCTAAATGTCTCCTAAGTTTCACAGACTTTTCATGTAATAGCGACTCATAAAGAGAGACCAGGTTCTGTCATAAATAAATGTGTTTAACCAAAGACATGTTTAGTAAGTGAATTACAACCCCATTTTCTGCACATTATGGAAACATATTTAGATACTTTTTAACTGAAAGTCTTGGAAAAATTCTGCCAATTTGCTTTGGGACCCAAAAAATATCTCCCGTGACCCATGTATGGGTCCCGACCCAGTGTTTGGGACTCACTAGTGTGGAGGATAAGACACCGTTCAGTTCCACACTTTCTCATTCGTGTATTTTGAACTCACTTGTGGGTAAAAAAAAACACACAGTTTATTTAACTTCAAAAAATTCTGAAGGTTACTCCATGAGAAAATATGCAACTGGGTTAATATTAGATCCATATTTTTGATCCTGTCAGTTCCGCAGGAGAACTCGTCACCTTGTCGCTTGCATATTTTTGAATTTTTAACCAAAAGTTATGGCAATTTGCTCAGGGACCCAAAAAATATCTCCCATGACCCACGTGTGGGTCCCGACCCAGTGTTTGGGACTCACTAGTTTGGAGGATAAGACGCTGTTGACCTTTACAAACTGTGACACTTTTCAGTTCCTCAGTTTCTTTTAACTCACTTTAGGTAAAAAAAAAACACACAGTTTATTTAACTTTAATAAATTCTGAAGGTTACTCCATGAGAAAATATGCAACCGAGTAAATATTAGCTCCGTATTTTTGATCCCATCAGTTCTGCCAGAGAACTCGTCGCCTTAATAAAAAGGTGACAAACTGCTGAAATAACATGTTTTATTATTTTCCTCATGTGTAAATTCCCGCCGACGTAAAGCAGGACATTAATATCCTTCAGAGATCTACATGCGTGAAATCAGGAGCTCATGTATGAAGGACACGGCCACTCGCGGTAAAGCAACGCCTGTTATCAGGACGCCGTGGTTTGAATCCAATCAAAGCATTAGACTGTGAAAAAAAGAAAAATCCAATCCCACGACTGATGTTGTTATTTATCGGAGCGCGACACAAACGACGACAGAGCCGCCGTGACCTCGGCTTGGCGCCGAACGAGCGGCGTGAAAGAGAGCATGGGACGCTCGAAGTTCTTCACGAACGGCTCGTGTTCGACCTTTTAACTGATGAACCTGAGGAGTGTGAGGGAGACGCTCGCATGAACGCTTTCACAGCGAGGGTTAGAAGAGAAGTGAGAGCTTCAAAACATTCCTTAAGGGAACGTCTGCAAATGTAGAACAGAGAAGTGATGGTCGAAGGTTTTCTGGACTATAATTGGAATATTTCATGAACGCTTTCCTCAAAACGTTCACTTGGATTTAGTCATGAACACATTTTATTTCACCTAACATATTTTTGCCTTAGGAACTCAGGGACATCTTAAGGGATTTTTATTCTTCCAAATTTGGTACAAACGTTCACTTGGACTAAGAGATGAAGTGATCATTAAATGTCTTCGTTGCAGGGTGCCATGAACATGTCTTAGTACTGTAATCACATTTGGTACAAAAGTTCACTTGTACTCAAGGATGAACTCAATAGAATTTGATGATCGGAGGCAAAAACGTTCACTTGGACTCATGGAGTGAGTGAACAGATTTTGATCGACCTTGTGCTTTTATGAACATGATTTGTTAAGAAAAGACACAACTGTTCACATGGACTAAAGAATTCACATTTTAAATTGTGGTTCAGTGTCACTTTGACCTGGGAAAAGTACTTCACCTGGATTCACTGATTATGTTTTAATTTGGGAGGAAAAAAGGGTCAAAGTGGCCTAATAAATACATATTTTTATCGTCTTTAACATTAAATAAGTCATCTTTTTTGCGGCTACAATGAGTCTGGAAATGAACAAAAACATGCACGAGTCACTCTGATGTAGTAAAAGAGCGTTCGGATACTGTAAATAAATAAAAGTCTTCGCTAAACTGACACAAACCAGAACCAGTCTCCACCCAAATCACTTCATAAAAACTTTATTTTCTACACTATGTGCTGCAGGTACCTGCACCGTGCAGGTGGAAACGATAAGGAAAGGGCAACAGGAAGAAAAAAAAAAAGAAATGCCTGAAAGGCCAAAAGAAAATAAAGAAAAGAAAAGAAAAAAGCCTGAAAAACTCCGACTCACATTCACACTATCAGCACGAACAGCACGCACTCTCATATTTATCACTTCTGAGACAACAAATCCAATAAAAGTGTGCCGAGGCAAACTGGCCGCCACGCTGCAGCGATCATCTCGCCATCTGTAAATTAATTTTGTGTCTCGAGTGCGGCGTTGTGTGTCAGAGCAGCGTTTGATAAAGACAGTGTGAGGCTGCAGCTCATTTCATCTGACTGGCAACTAAAAAACATGGGATCTCACAAAATGTATTACTATTACCGTTAATGGAGGCTGCCAGAGAGGATACAAGCCAAACCCCATGGAGAAAATCAGTGATTTTAGCTGGCGGGGACACAGGAGCTGCTGGTCTTCTGCTGCCTCGTGTGGTCACTTTGTGCCACTGATGTAAATGTGAACAAAGGATTTTAAAAGCCGAATTCACTAAAATAAGACATTTGAACTTAGTGATGGAAGCAGCAGTGAATCAACAACTCCTGTGTGCTGTGATGTTAAAATCACTGATTTTCTCTCTGGGGTTTGGTGTGGGAGAGTGAGTGGTTTACAAACTTCAGTTTTACACAAAGGAAAAACAGATTTTATCCCTTAACACATGAAATATGAATCAAAAAGAACATGTTCACATCTTTATCTCACTGTTAGACCGACTTTTCCAACAGGAAACTGGGGTTGTCAAGCACTCACTCTCCCACACCAAACCCCAGAGAGAAAATCAGTGATTTTAACATCACAGCACACAGGAGTTGTTGATCCACTGCTGCCTCCATCACTAAGTTCAAATGTCTTATTTAAGTGAATTCGGCTTTTAAAATCCTTTGTTCACATTTACATCAGTGGCACAAAGTGACCACACGAGGCAGCAGAAGAGCAGCAGCTCCTGTGTCCCCGCCAGCTAAAATCACTGATTTTCTCTATGGGGTTTGGTGCAGAGGAGTGAACGGTTTTACTTAAGTGACACAAATTTCATTTTACAGTCAAAAAAGAGTTTGTTGAACAGTGAGATAAAGTTGCAAACATGTTCTTTAGACGGTCAGTACTGTTCTTAATGCCACAGCGCCGCCAGGAGATGTGGAGTGGTACTGCGGCACAGACGGTGAAAATCAAGGGTAGAAATGATGACTGTTGAACCCACTTCAACTTTAACGCCATTAAAATTATCTGCGATTTGTGATGGAAAGTCTTCACTTCTCAACCTCCTCCTCCTCCATCCGTCCGTCCGTCTGTCTGTCCATCCAGGGACACGACTCCACTCCCTCCCTCTCCTCTCACCTCTTTTACTTCCCCCTCGTTTCATGTGAGCGTCTGCTCCCCGCGGAGCAGAGGAGGGAGGAGAATGAAAGCAGGTGAAGGTGCAGAGCTCTGACTCTGCCACGCTCTCAACTCTTCACTGGACTTCTTTTCTCCTCGCCTGCCTTTGTCTCCCCCCCTCCCCCTCCCCCACCTCCCGAGAGACATAAACATGCTGCACGTCCGTACACTGACACGTCTGCTGTGTCCTCATGCGTTCACTCATCATCATCGTCACTTCACTCTTTCACTCTCTGACTCTTGAATTATTCTCTTTGTTAAAACTGCAGAAAGATCTCAGAAAAATCTGAGCAATTTAAAGCTCCAGTACGTAACTGGGCTACGACTGAGCGCAGTATGTTCAAAGGTGTGTGTGCGTGTGTGTGTGTGTGTGTGTGCGCGATGCCCCTCCCTGCCCACAGGGGCCCCCACCCCCTCTGTTCTCCCGCTTCATTATACGCCACAGAAGGAACGTAACGAGATCCGGCGAGTGTGTTAATCAGTGCGTCCTGGTTTTTACACGACGTTTAACGCGTGCGCCGCCTTTAGCCACAGGCTAGCTTTTAATTGGCCTCATACACACACACACACACACACACATACAGTATGTACATCAAACAAACAGAGAGGAGGGAAACAGGGAAGAGGAGCGTGACCTTTGTGACCTTTGTGGTTCTTTGTGAGACTGTACATTATATAGTTCTCTCTCTATATATAAAGTTAATAAGGACCCAGTAAAATTAAGTTCTATTTTCTTAATCCATTAATCTGTCGATTATTTTCCTTGATGATTGAAGACTTTTTGGTCCATAAAATGTCATAAAATGTTGAAAAACGTTGAATCCTGGACATGACGATGTTTCTCAAACGTCTTGTATTTGTCCACAAGCCCCAAAAAAGATTCCCTTTTAAGGATTTATTTCTTCTACGGAGCAAAGAAACCAGAAAGCATTTCAGAAGCTGAAAAATCACAGAAACTAGTCGGTGATTTCAAGCTCATTTACGGTGGGGTGCAAATCACCAAAATGGATGGCAAGATTCCAAAATGGCCAACTTCCTGTTGAGTTGAGACCATGGTTACGGTCGACTTTTTAGTTTGTCTAGGTCTATAACATCTTCCCACCAAGTTTTGGGAAATTCGTATGCTGAAGTCATGGGGCACTTCCTGTTTCGTGGCGAATGGTTCGAAATTAGCCCAAAATGCCGCCGCGGCTGCGCCATTTTGAATCCGTGAAGCCTTTCGACAACTTTTCACCTTTGATGTGTCTCGTACAAATTGTCGTGTTTTTTTTAAAAATGTCAGTACGACAAATGCTCTTGAACGAGTTTGCTGCTCATTTACGTAGGGGCAAATCAACAAAATGGATTCTAAGATTCCAAAATGGCCGACTTCCTGTTGAGTTGAGACCATGGTTACGGTCGACTTTTTTGTTCATGTTGGTTCAAAACATCTTCCCACCAAGTTTGGGGAAATTCGGTGGAACTCAATTTTGCCACACAATTGCAAGTCTTTTGGTTTTGACCTTAACAGACGTTAAATCCAGGTAAAACCAATTTAAACCAATTCAGCATGTTTATTTATTAGTGTTAGTTCTTGATTGTCTTTTACAATCTTTTTATCGCGTTTTAATTTGTCTTGTTAATCCTATTTAAATGAATCTTTGAGATGAATAAGTGGCTGCGTGTCTGTCCTGACTCGACCTCTCTGTGTGGAAACCTTGTTTCAGCCTCTCACCTCTTAATTTCACTCTCCTGAGAATAATCTGCTAATGGCCTTCACCTCCGCTCGCACCTGAGTCTGCCGACAAAATGAGACTCAAATGGCAATTTAGTCAAGCGTTAAAACGAGAGCGAAGAGCTCAGTTTGATGATTCAATAACCTTAATGCACTCGACGCAGGATTAACGTTTGACCCACAACATCGTCAAGGACGATCAGTGGATTACTGCAATTAACAGATTGGGTGCGAATGAGGACGTGAGGAGGATTTTTACACCGACACAGAAAACTTTTACACCTTTTAATCAGATTTATTTTCATTTTGGGGAGGTGAAAATTTTCCACCATCATGAAATAAAGTTGATATTAAAAAACACAAAAGGTCGCGACCCTGAAGATACATTTAAGTGCTGCACGAGTTATTAAAACTTGTAAATGCGTCTTTATTTCACCGTTAAAAGGCATTTTCTGCCCGGAAACTCAACCGATCGCTCTCCCTGCACCAAACCCCATAGAGAAAATCAGTGATTTAACGTCACAGAGACACAGGAGTTGTTGATCCACTGCTGCCTCCGTAACTAAGTTCAAATGTCTTATTTTATGAATTCGGCCTATAAAATTGTTTGTTAGGCTTTACCTCAGTGACACAAACTGGCCACACGGAGGAGCAGTAGAGCAGCAGCTCCTGAGTCTCTGTGAGCTAAAATCACTGATTTTTTTCCATGGAGTTTGGTGCGGGAGACTGCGTGGTTTACAAACTTCACTTTTCACAGGATAAATGGCAAACAGAGTTAAGTTAAGGATGATTTCATGAGTTGAGGTTTTTCATAATGGATTTTTCTCATAAAACCCGAGGTCAGCTTACGTCTACAACATATTTGCCTCTTTATTTCACTGTTAAACGGCATTTTCTGCCCGGAAACTCAACCGATTGCTCTCCCTGCACCAAACCCCATAGAGAAAATCAGTGATTTAACGTCACAGAGACACAGGAGTTGTTGATCCACTGCTGCCTCCGTCACTAAGTTCAAATGTGTTGTTTTGTGAATTCGGCATTTGTGAGTGACACAATGGACACATGGACTTTGGTGCGGGAGAGTTTCAGAGGATAAATGTCAAACAGAGTGAAGATGAGGGCGATTTCATTAAGTTGAGTCTTTTGATAAGAGCTTTTCCAGCTGTGTTTTCTAGGAAAGCTGAAGTGTCACTTTCATCTCTTTTGTTCCTCTCACCGCTCTGTGAATATTCAGTTCCGTGGGCGACAAATGTCATTTTTTGCAGCTCACGCTGCGACACACGAGCACACGCGTCGGCTCTCTGCAGGGAGGAGCAGACACTTTTATGTAAATCCTCACCTGCGTGACTCGGCCCCGGGGCAGAGAGTTGGTCCTCACAGTGGGTTTGTTCTGGATTATCGTCTCTACATGTTGTGTTCGTGCTGGACAACAATGTTTTACACTCTCTGTCGGCGAGTTTGGGGATAAAACGCAAGGTTTAATTGAGTCCAACGAGTTCCTTATAGCGAGAAAGGTCTTAGTTTGAACACAGGAGTTAAATTTTAACACAGATTAACACAGATTATATTTAGAATAACTGGAGTCAGGTTTTAAAAGAAAATGCAAACAATGCTTTTTTAAAAACCTTAAATCGTCTCTATCAGTTAAATAAAGGTTGCCTCTAATAATCTGAATCATCAAAATAATCTGGCCTCTCACGGTGAACCCTTTAAATTTTATAATCCCACCACACAAACCCATCACTCACAGATTATTCCTCAAAAACCTTGATTTGTGATCATCATCACAAAACCATAAAAAATAATGCACAAATTAATTTGTTAAATGTAAATTTAAACACATGGTGATTGTATGACACTTTAATGCGTATAGAGGTGTCAAACTCGTGGCCCCCCCCGCCACATGTGGCCCGCCAATCAATTCCATGCGGCCACAAGTTTTCGTTTCTTAAAACACAAAAATTGCATCATAAATACGTTTTTGTTATGAGCTTTTTATCTTTCCATATAAAAACACACTTTTATTTTGAAATTATGTCAGAAATCATCATAATTCTCCAAAAATGTGACTTTTTTTTTCGTGACTGCCCCCTCCTGACCAAACTAGACACTCAGTCGCCCTCAGGTCATCTCAGTTTGAAATCACTGCTTTAAATCGACCAAAAGTTTGTGTGCGTGGTGCTCAAGTGATTGCGTTGTGATGCTAGGCTATGTAGCAACATGGACGCCACCGAGGCTAACATCCCAGTGAGCAAGTAGCAGTAACAGTAGATAAAACAGGTCACCGTAGCTAGGCCAAATTCTTAAATTGATTCAAATGTTCTTGTTTTAAGATGAACAATCTGACAATGGGTTAAATAAATTCAACTTGACAAGAAAAGTTCAATCTCATTCCGATGAAAAACGATGAAAAAAACAGGCCAGAATTTGAAAAGTTGCACTTTTGGGTGCAAATCACAATTTGAAAATGGCCGACTTCCTGTTGCGTTGAGGCCGCGGTTACGGTCGACTTTTTTGTTCGTCTTGGTCGAAAACGTCTTCTCACCAAGTTTTGGGAAATTTGGTGGAACTCAATTTTGCCTCTGTTTTCACCTTATGGGGGCGCTGTAGAGCCCTTGAGCAACGCACGTGTCCGGGAACTGTGCCAATATCGCATTTTCGCCAGACCTGACCTCCATGCCAAGTTTCAGGAGTTTTTAAGCACGTGAATGCCCTCATAAACGACCGCGGAGCCACGGAAACCATGGAAACGAGCATTTTCATTCCTCCTCACCTCTGGCTAATGAACGACTCCTGGACTCCTGATTAGAGGACATCTTAAAAGGCCTGCAAATGTCGGGGGCGAGCGCGTCCGCGCTGAACGACGATCATTCACGGGCGTCGCATTTGGAACGCGTTTGATGTCTCGCTTTCAATTTTACTCACTGGTTTTCTGCTGTGAGTTGTTTGGAGCCACAGATAAAAACCTGTGTGATCCACACACACACACACACACACACAGTCTGTGGCTGCATATTAACAGTCTGACAGTCTGACAGCTCCGCTGTCCTCGCGCCGACGTCCTCGCGCCGACGTCCTCGCGCCGCGGCTGCAGTTTAGGGGAAACGGAGCCGCACATTTACATTTACTCATTCTATTACTTTGATTGATCTGCCGCTCGACTGCAGAGCTGCTTCACGGTCCCGGTTGCGATGTGTCTTTTAGAGGAATGTGGGAAAAGATTTTTTTAAACGTCAGAAGTTTGTTATCACGCGCGCAGCAGACTCTGCAGATGCCAGAGATTGTGGCTCTGACCTCAGAGACGCTCGTGTATTTGTAGACGACGCCTTTAAAACTCAAACAAATCTCTGGAACAGACTTATTGTGATTAACAGGCTGCAGTTAAGAGACTGTGGAACAATCCTTAACTCCCACTAAGTGGATTCATATTCATATTTCATCCTAACAAACTGGAAACATGTTTGAACTTAACTTAAGCAGAGCTCCTGCTTGAACAGATATTTGAGATGTTATTTGTTGTTAAAATGGTCGTTCAGTGAGTTAGCGCCGCTAAATGTCTTCTTCTCTTTCAATAAGATCAACAAGACATCAATGCTGCCCTCTACTGTCCCACACACTTCAAAGTTGCTTAAATACACTTAAAACTCCCTTAAACACAGTTCAAATTTGTATTTGTTCACAGTGTTGCAGAAAGACGAGTTCTCAGTGACTCATTTTATTAAAACATTTCTCTTCCAATCACACTTATGTCTTTAAGGAAGTCTTTTTGTCTGATTTGTGTCTCTTACTTCTCAGCTTTCTACCTTTAGTAAATCCTTGACTTTAATCCTCTGAAGGTTATGACTCTCGTGAACCGCGTTGTTTTCTTTTATCTTAAGTTTAAAAGTTGAATTATCTGTTATCTGTTATTAACACAATTATCTGAGTTTCACTGAGTATGAGGTAAAAAATAAAGATAAATAAAAGGATAATTTAAAGACACTTTTGGAGCAGCAGCCTTCAAAGAGATCCAGCGTTGCTATGGAGAAGAGGACGGAGACAAAGTCCACGCTGGTGAAGCCTTGAGCAGGAGCCACTCGACAGGTTTGTTATGCAAACACAAGTTCATCTTTGTGTCCAACCTTCGTCCCTGATGACTTCCTCTCTTGTAAACTACAGCTCTAGTTACTAAGTAACCAGAGCTAAAAGTTTTTTTTTTTCCTTACACATAAGCATGAAAGGAAAGTGCAGCGTTGGTGCCGTTGCCGTGGTAACAGGTGAACAAACAGAGACACAAATGTTTAAAAAAAAAAAAACTATTACAAATTAAATGATTGCAGTCGTAATGTTTTTCCAGAGAAATAGAAATTCATCAGACCTGCTCCATGACCTCTGACCTCTGACCTCTCTGCTGGTCTACAGAAGATACTTTTTCATCCTCTGATGCTGAAACGTGGACTCAGCTGAGAGCAGAACATCTCAGACAAGGACAGAAATTCACCCTCTCATAATCTTTTATAAGAATAAGAGGAGTTTCTGTCCAGAGAACTCGTCAATGTTTCTGCACAAAATGAATAAATACATGTCTCTCAGTAGATTTTCTGAGGTACTCCATCATTTACACGTGTGTTTCCACCGAAATTTAGGATCTGGATATGTTGGTGGTAAAAGGGGAAATAGATTTTCTCGTCCAGGTTCTCCAGTTTCAGCAGTTCTCTCTATCTTCTTTTTTTGTCTTGTCTTTTTTTTCTGTCCAGAAAAGTTTTCCTGGAATTTTTTTTGCAGAAAAAGGTTTCCTAAAAATTTTTATCAGAAAAACTTTCCTAAAATGTTTTTCAGAATGTTTCCTAAAACATTTTTCAGAAAGTTTCTTTCTTTTTTTCCAGAAAATATGTCCCCAAGTTTTTTCCAGAAAGTTTCCTGAATATTTTGTAAAATTGATAAAATATTTTTTCAGAAAAAGTTTGGTGAAATATTTTTTCAGAAAGTTTCCTGAAATTTGTTTTTCATAAAGTTTCCTTTTTTTAGGTGTCAGGTGCAGCAGTTGTATTTTTTACAAATACAACAACACAAGTAGACAAGGGCAGCACCGGACCTGATACCTGGTACAAGAATCAGTTTTGGTGCATCCATGAAAACTACAAACATGTGCAATGTACAATTTTAATATCCAGCTGTAGCTCAGTTTATGTCACAGATTCACATTTAAGTAAAAGTGTCTGAGTTCACGACTGCTGGAGAAGAGGAGGAAGTGGTTGAATCCCTCAGCGCTGTCGGATGAGAGCAATGTTACACATCTGGACTGTCGGCTGCTTCCACATCTTTAATATTCACAGGAGCTCCCAGGAATCCACTGCGAGAAAAAAAAAAAAAAAAACTTACAATGAATAATTGATGTGGTGTGCTGGCACACAGCTCTTTCCTTCTGTTAATTGGATTTGAAGAAAAAAAGACAAGAACAGAGAAACAGGTAATAAGATATTTAAAACAAAAAAAGAAAAATCAACTGACTATTACCTGGCTGCTGCAGTCAACAGTGAGCTCAGTGTGGTTTCATTGATTCTTTCCGTTAGAGACACGATGTAACCCTATATATTACTTATATTATAATATATTACTTTACTATAGTATGTCGTCCAAAATCAGTCAAAAAAGTCATACTATAGAATTTTGTCCACAATCAGTCAAAAAAGTCATAGTATATATAGTATGTCATCCAAAATCAGTCAAAAAAGTCATAGTATGGTATGTAGTCCAAAATCAGTCAAAAAAGTCATAGTATAGCATATCATCCGAAGTCAGCCAAAAAAGTCATGGTATAGTATGTCGTCCAAAATCAGTCAAAAAAGTCATAGTATAGTATATCGTCCAAAGTCAGTCAAAAAAGTCATACTATAGAATGTTGTCCAAATTAAGTAAAAAAAGTCATACTATAGTATGTAGTCCAAAATCAGTCAAAAAAGTCATAGTATAGCATGTCGTCCAAAATCAGTCAAAAAAGTCATACTATAGTATTTTGTCCAAAATCTGTCAAAAAAGTCATACTATAGTATGTCGTCCAAAATCAGTCAAAAAGTCATAGTATAGTATATATCAAAATCAGTCAAAAATCTTAGTATATATATCTGTCAAAAATCATACTATAGTATGTCGTCCAAAATCAGTCAAAAAAGTCATAGTATACTATGTTGTCCAAAATCAGTCAAAAAAGTCATACTATGGTTTGTTGTCCAAAATCAGTCAAAAAAGTCATACTATAGTATTTTGTCCAAAATCTGTCAAAAAAGTCATACTATAGTATGTCGTCTAAAATCAATCAAAAAAGTCTTAGTATAGTATATCGTCCAAAATCAGTCAAAAAATTCTTAGTAAAGTATATCGTCCAAAATCTGTCAAAAAAGTCATACTATAGTATGTCGTTCAAAATCAGTCAAAAAGTCATAGTATAGCATATCGTCCGAAGTCAGCCAAAAAAGTCATACTATAGTATTTTGTCCAAAATCTGTGAAAAAGTCATACTATGGTTTGTTGTCCAAAATCAGTCAAAAAAGTCATACTATAGTATTTTGTCCAAAATCTGTTAAAAAGTACTATATATATGTCCTAAAATCAGTCAAAAAAGTCTTAGTATAGTATATCGTCCAAAATCAGTCAAAAGTCATACTATAGTATGTCTCCAAAATCGGTCAAAAAGTCATAGCATATCGTCCGAAGTCAGCCAAAAAAGTCATGGTATAGTATGTCGTCCAAAATCAGTCAAAAAAGTCATACTATAGTATGTCGTCCAAAATCAGTCAAAAATGTCATAGTATACTATGTTGTCCAAAATAAGTCAAAAAAGTCATACTACAGTATGTCGTCCAAAATCAGTCAAAAAAGTCATACTATAGTATTTCGTCAAAAAAGCCATGCTATAGTCAGTCAGTCAGTCATCATCTAACCGCTTTATCCTCCACCAGAGGGTCGCGGGGGGTGCTGTGCCAATCTCAGCTACATCGGGCGATAGGCGGGGTACACCCTGGACAGTTCGCCAGTCCATCGCAGGGCCACACACAACTAGAGACAAACAACCATTGACTCTCACACTCACTCCTACGGTCAATTTAGAGTGTCCAATTCACCTAATCCCCACATTGCATGTTTTTGGACTGTGGGAGGAAGCCGGAGAACCCGGAGAGAACCCACGCACATACGGGGAGAACATGCAAACTCCATGCAGAAAGGCCCTTGTTCCAACCGGGGCTCGAACCCGGGTCTTCTCGCTGCAAGGCGAGAGTGCTAACCACTACTCCACCGTGTGACCCTCATACTATAGTATGTCGTCAAAAATGACAACAATACATCCTGAGGTTGCAGAGGATAATTGTTCCCAACAGGGCTTGAACCCGGGTCTGTTGTTTAAAAGGCAAGGGTTTTGACCATTAGACCAACCTCATGAGATGACTCACTGGTATGTTGTCCTAAATTACACTAAAACATCATAGTATAGTATATCGTCCAAAGTCAGCCAAAAAAGTCATAGTATCGTATGTCGTCCAAAATCAGTCAAAAAAGTCATACTATAGTATTTAGTGCCAAATCAGTCAAAAAAGTCATTCTATAGTCAGTCAGTCAGTCATCATCTAACCGCTTTATCCTCCACCAGAGGGGTGCAGTGCTGTGCCAATCTCAGCTCATCGAGGCGATAGTACACCCTGGACAGTTAAGCCAGTCCAGCCGCAGAGCCACACACAACTAGAGACAAACAACCATTCACTCTCACACTCACTCCTATGGTCAATTTGGGTGTCCAATTCACCTAATCCCCACATTGCATGTTTTGGACTGTGGGAGGAAGCGAGAGTACCGAAGAGAACCCACGCACCGCGAGAACAGTGCAAACTCCATGCAGAAAAGCCCTTGTTCGACAGGGAGCTCGGCAGTCTTCGCTGCAAAGCGCGAGAGTGCTTTCACTACAGCACCGTGTGGCCCATCATTCTATAGTATTTTGTCCAAAATCAGTCAAAAAAGTAATTCTATAGTATTTTGTCCAAAATCAGTCAAAAAAATCATACTATAGTATGTCGTCAAAAATGACAACAATACATCCTGAGGTTGCAGAGGATAATTGTTCCCAACAGGGCTTGAACCCGGGTCTGTTGTTTAAAAGGCAAGGGTTTTGACCATTAGACCAACCTCATGAGCTGACTCACTGGTATGTTGTCCTAAATTACACTAAAACATCATAGTATAGTCTGTCGTCTAAAATCAGTCAAAAAGTCATAGTATAGTATTTTGTCCAAAAGAAGTCATAAAAAAAATGACTTGTGTGCTTAGGTTTTCTTAATTTCTGCAATAATCCCTCCTGAAACATGGATGTAAACATCTATTTCAGCTTTGTACATGACTTTCACTGTATTGTAATCTATCATATCTTTAAAATTCAATGTTTGTTTGCATAAAAACCGGCTGGAGCTGCCATTTTGTTTCGCGGCAGCAGACCATCTTCTTCCTCTTCAGTTGGACAGGTTTTCACACTGACACACAAACTGTCACGCTATTCAGACACACACGCACACACGCGATCAGGTGTGCGTCAATGAACTCTGCACAAGTGTTGAATCCAAACAGCTCACTGGAGATGTTTGTGCACTTTCTGTGTCGAGAGCGGGGGAGCAGACCATCTGCTGGATAATAAAAGCAGGTTAAAGCACGGATTGAGAGTGAGGGTGGGTGGTGTTAGCGGTGGTGTTAGCGGTGGTGTTGGTGTTGGTGCAGGGGTCGTACTATCAGCTTCAGTCCTTTAGTCCTTCATGTTTCACTGCTTATTTCTCCGCTCTCTCTCTGTCACTCTCTCGTTATTCACTGAGCTTTTAAAAACAGCAGATAGAGAGACTTGTTTCAGTTTCACAGATCTGAAAGCTGTTATCTGTTTAAATGTGTGCACATGTGTGTAAGATACAGCAGAGAGTCTTTGTAAGTCATCAGATCATAGTAGTTTGTCGTCCTTTAACACCGTAGTTACACAACAGTTTGTGCTGAGAAGTTTGCACGTCAACGTGTGGTTATTACAGTAATTTCACTCATGATGTTGCAGGAAACACGAGAATCAGCATCTTTGTCACCAGAGAGAACGGAGTGGCAGGAACACCTGTACATATTTTTTTTTTTCAGAAAGTTTCCTGGAATTTTTTTTTTCAGAAAGTTTCTTGATATTTGTCAGTCAGTCAGTCATCATCTAACCGCTTTATCCTCCACCAGAGGGTCGCGGGGGGTGCTGTGCCAATCTCAGCTACATCGGGCGATAGGCGGGGTACACCCTGGACAGTTCGCCAGTCCATCGCAGGGCCACACACAGATAGAGACAAACAACCATTCACTCTCACACTCACTCCTACGGTCAATTTAGAGTGTCCAATTTACCTAATCCCCACATTGCATGTTTTTGGACTGTGGGAGGAAGCCGGAGAACCCGGAGAGAACCCACGCACACACGGGGAGAACATGCAAACTCCATGCAGAAAGGCCCTTGTTCCAACCGGGGCTCGAACCCGGGTCTTCTCGCTGCAAGGCGAGAGTGCTAACCACTACTCCACCGTGTGGCCCTCTTGATATTTGTTTTAAAGAAAAAGTTTCCTGAGATTCTTTTTTTTCCAGAACGTTTCCCTGAAATATTTTTTTCCAGAACGTTTCCCTGAAATATTTTTTATTTGAATTTTTTTTTTCATGAATTTTTTCTAAAAATTCGTTTTTCAGAAGAGCTTTCCATTTTTTTTTTCAGAAAAACTTTCCTGGATTTTTTTTCAGAAAAATGTTCCTGTTTTTTTTTTTCACAGTAAGTTTCCCGTTTTTTTTTTCAGAAAGCTTCCTGACATTTTTTTTTTAGAAAACGTTATTTTTCCTCTTTTGTGGTTGTCCAGCTTAGAACCCGGTGATTTCACTGGGTTTTTCCTTCCTTCCTTTATTTCTTTTGCTTCCTCTCCCTTTAGGGGGCGCCACAGCGGATCATCTGCCTCCATCCAGTGTTTTTGTTTATTTTCTGGTAAAGTGATATATTTTATCCTGTTTTAATCTTTAAAAATAAATGTTCAAACACGTTCCTGGTGTTTTTCTTCATGCCTCATAATTCTACGTTGCTGAGCTGAGCTCTCGACTGTGTGACGCTGGAATGATCCAGTAGCTTCCATCTGTGGACTCAGAGGAGAGAGAGAGAGAGAGAAAAAAAGAAAAAAACACACAACGTGATCTGGATTTGATATGCTCTGTAACTCTTTCCCCCCTGAAGCCCATATCTACGCTTGAATGATGCAATATAGCACATACATAATACATGATGTTATTATGAGAGTTGCTGTAAGCTCTGGCACTGCAATAAAACACACGTAAGACATTATTAGTTCTCAATAAGGTCACATTTTCCGTGGGATTTTAATGACTTTTCAAAGCATTTTGCACCTTTCGTGAGGTCTTGTCCTGTAACATATGGAACATCAGCCTTACGATCGCTCCTTATCTGCTTCATATAAGACTTCACGTTACATGCTTATAGGAAGATGTGACATTATATATATATATATATATATGTATATATTTATGGCTGTTTTTATATTAACAGTGGCCCATAATGTGCAGAGGGGTCGGTCGTATAGTGACTAAAGGGGCTCAGTCACATGACACAGATTTACATCCTGCAATGTCCACTGTATAAATTCACTTTCAGTTATAAAGTCATCATTAAAAGACTTTTAAGAAGAAAGGTCAGTGAAAAAACATCAGACAAACTGAGGTTTAGTAGCAGGAGAGCCAGAGATTTTTCTCACAAGATGGTGGAGACCCAAACTGAGCTAAAACCAGATAAAATAATGCACTTCCATTTGTAATTTAGCAGGAGACACATAATGGATGTTGGGGCTGCTGAGAAAAAGTTCACATCATACTAAATTATTAACTGCACTGCAGCAGCATCCTGACAGGAAGTTCCTCCAATTTATGTCCTAAGTCCCCCAAAAATACCAACATCTTTAGAGTATATTTGATTACATTTTTTGTATGAAAGTAAATGTAAAAAAATAAACCATCCAGTGTTAGCCCTGAGCTAGGCTAAATATTCACCTGCTACAACTTCATTATAAACACACAGAGTTATTATCTTTGTAGTTGTAGGATAAATAAAGTTGAATTTAGTTCATGGTTGGACGTCTGAGGTGTGTCTAGATTAATCTTCTGTCTTTAATAAAAAACAGGCTAACTATTTCTGCCTGTCATTCAGTGTTAGCTCTGAGCTAGGCTAATTGCGCACATGCTACAGCTTCATAAACACACGGAGTGATTCTCTTGTGGGATAAATAAAAGTTATTTAAACTGAATCAATGCATGAACTAAGAGTTAAAAGGCAGGTTCCCTTCTCTCTTTGTTTACGCTAAGCTAGGCTAACCACTCTCACTGGCTACAGCTTCATATTAAACGCAGGCGTGGGAGTGTATTTTCCTGAAGGTTGCACTACGTGGAAATAATGAAATTTATTTATGAGCAGTAAAAACCACTTTAGAGCGTTGTCCTGTCATAAATAAGTTATA
This sequence comes from Solea senegalensis, assembly GCF_019176455.1. Lineage (NCBI taxonomy): Eukaryota > Metazoa > Chordata > Actinopteri > Pleuronectiformes > Soleidae > Solea > Solea senegalensis. The sequence continues at coordinate 17,479,220 of NC_058041.1, forward strand.
AAGTACACAGTGCCACAAGGACAGGCCTTGTTTCTGCTTCGTAATAAAGTACTCAAAGTTTTCAAAAGTAAACAGAATAAACCATGGAAACGGTCTTTGTTTACAAGCCGTCACATTGCAAGCCACCGTGAAATCCACACGTTAAATTCATAAAAAAATTTCCTGGGGTCTTTCAAGGTTGGTGCGTCATGTAAATCCACTCTGCTGTGAAGCCGAGTTTGTTTTAACTACTTCAAAGTAAAAGTCCTTAATGATGTCGTCTCACCATCTTAATGTCAGCGCTAAGAAGAAGAAGAAGGAGGAGAATGAGAAGAAGAAGGCTGACTGTTAACATTTGATTACTATGCTGCTGAATCCATGTAGCACATATATCTTGTTTCATTTTATTTTACATCATAATCAGCTGCACCGAGACACGACTGCAGGAGCAGTGAAATAATATTCTGCAAAGTGCAGATAGAGAGAATTCACAGGACGTCATAACGAGTTTGAATTATTGTTAAATTTTCCATATTATTATGGTTATGAAAAAGCACCGCTATTAAACATAACTATATGCCCCTTTTGTCCACGTGAAAACTAAAATAAGCCCAATACAAATATATTCATTTCAAGTAAATTAAAATTTTGGAGTGAAATAAAAAGAGGATCAAATAATTATGTTCTTTTGATTTATTTAAATCTCTCTTAGAGTCACGCCTTGTGAACATTGTTCCTTTGCTTTGTTTATCAGTTCTTTCATTCACTGATTACCAATTACAAAAATCATGTATGATTGTGTTAGTCTGACTAAAACCGGACTTTTAGAATAGGTGTTAAAAATAGTCTGACTAAAACCAGACTTGTGTGAACAATAATCTGACTATAACCAGAATTGTGTGAACAATAGTCTGACTAAAACCAGACTTGTGTGAGCAGTAGTCTGACTAAAATCAGACTTTTGTCAACAATAGTCTGACTAAAACCAGACTTGTGTGAACAATAATCTGACTATAACCAGAATTGTGTGAACAATAGTCTGACTAAAACCAGACTTGTGTGAGCAATAGTCTGACTAAAATCAGACTTTTGTCAACAATAGTCTGACTAAAACCAGACTTGTGTTAAAAATATTCTGACTAAAACCAGACTTTTGTCAACAATAGTCTCACTAAAACCAGACTTGTGTTAAAAATATTCTGACTAAAACCAGACGTGTTGTAAAGGCAAGAAAAACTGCAATACTGAAATTAAAACATGGAAATTATCAGTGATTTACGGAGACAGGATTCAGATCCATCATTCTGTCAATTTTCAGTACAACTGTGTTCTTTTGTGAGTCATCCTCTACCGTCTCCACAGAAACACTGCTACTCACAATACAGCGACTAGACCAGCGTGAATATAATAATGTTTTGACGGAGAATAAAGAGGAGTGTGAATATCACGCAGCTGAGATTACAGCACTACTGAAATTAATTACTGTCCTAAGAGACGTCTGTGTGTGTGTGTGTGTGTGTGTTTTAGTCCACTGTGGATTATGCTGCATGGCTGTGATGTGATTATGGAATAAAGGGGATTAAATGCGAGGCTCGTTTCACAGTGACGAGTGAAAGAACAAGTTTTAATGTGACCGTAATTGATTTTAACGAGTTTGATGTGAGAATTAATCGACTGTTCTTTTCTCCAGTCAAATAAAATCTGTTAATGAATCACTTTATATTATCTATACTCTTTATTTATATGTTTATGTCTGCATATGTTACTCCAAACTCTTGTTTTCTTGTTTTAACGTTAACGACTTTTCTTGTTCAGCCTGTGTTTGTTTTACTCTATTTATGTCATCTTTCTCCTGTGTTGTGTCTTTTTTACCATATTATAAAGACAAAAACACAAGGTGGCGCTATAGTCTTTGAGGTCATGTTCAAGCTGATCAGGTTGACTCAGTGTCATGTTTTTAAACTTTCTCAAAAAAAAAATCTTTTTACAGTGTACTTTTTTGATCGTCAATTAAAAAACCTTTTTGCTGTGTTTCTGAAGCGGTTTAAGCTTTTGGAATATTTTAAATAATTAGTTACACTTTCTCTTTTTTACAATTTTAGAGTTTCTATACTGGCTTTTTAATTACGAGAGCTTATTTTATATGTACATATATATTTACATCAGCTCTGTTGTTAAGGGTATATATTGTTTTGAATATTTTACGTGTCTTTTTTTACAGTTTCACTCCTTTTTATAGGGGTTTACATTTCTTTGAATATGAAAAATATTTTCTTACACTTTTAATGCTGTCTTTTTTTAAGGGGTTGGCACATTTCATATACATTTTCACGATATATTCTAGGGTTAGCAGTTTCTGCAACTTCACTTAAGGGGTTTAAATATTTAATTTAGTTTTTTACAGTTTGAAAAAGTCTTTTTTAGACTTCATACAAATTCCATCGTAAAGTTCTTTCTTTTTCCGTGCTTCTTTATCTGCTTCTTCTTGATGACGTAAAGAACAGTAAATGTATCTTTGCCCGATTAACGTTGATTCAATCTTTGCAAAAACACGTTAAAAAACTGGCATTTGGTGTGAAATTAATTTCCAGAATTTTGTTGTTTTTTTTTCTCATGGACTCAGAAAAAAGTTACTTTTTTACTCTGCAGCAGTGATGTTGATGTTGTTGCTGATGTTGGTGTTGATTGAAAACCTGCTGCTGCTGCTCACATCTGGACAGTCGTGTCTCAGGAGTTCACTCACATACGGAGATTCGCACGTTTTCGATTTGCCTCGGCAGCTGCTCCAGCTCCTGCTCCTTCTTGTGCTCGTGCTCCTGCTCCCCCGCTTGTGCCGTCGCCTCATTACGCTCTTATTAATGTAATAACATTAAAGGCCCCGCCCACCTCCGCCACCGAAAACACCGCAAGTGCTGCGATTTATACACACCTTGTAACATTCATTTCCTTTTCGGCGGGGGCCAGACAGCGGTCGAGTCCAGGGAGAGATCTACAGCTGTCACAGGGGGAGGAAGTGATTATTCGGTGGGATGTGGTGGAGAGAGAGGAGAGGGAAGGAGGGAGGGAGGAGGTGTTCAGGGCATTGAATCATTTGGCGTATTTATTATACATCCTCCAGCTTTGGCTCAATCCTGCATCTCCTACATCAGGTAGAGTAATGACCTCCATAACCTTGGGCCTGTGAGAACTCTCTCTCTCAAAAGCTTTTCATTACAGATCTGTAAAAAGGGAAAAGGCCAGGGATCAGTCAGCAAACAGAAAAGCCAGCGTGTGCATGCCTTACTCCCACAAGCTTCAGGCTGAATTTCTCTCCACATCACAGATACAAGCAGAGGCGTCCGGAATTGATTGGGAGATAATGAACGAGAGCAGAGAAAGAGAGAGAGAGAGAGAGAGTGGAAGAGAGGAAGAGAGGAGGGGGGATCGATGCAGAACGAGCTGTTGACAGAACCTGGTGCTTCGCTTCACTCCGAGGCCACGGCTGCATCCGTACGATCACTTCCCGACCATTTCTGACACACAATTCCACACAAATTTGCTGACACGTCGAAGAGCCGATCGTCAAGGTCAACGTCTTTGCCGCCGAGTGGAACTGAGGGAAACAGACGTTATACGACACCTGCTGGCTGTCAGAGGAAGTGCGATCGACCTGTTCGTACAGATTTTGCTCATTATTGATCACGTCTTCTTCTTCTTCTCGCTGGAGGATCATAAAATTCATAAATGGCAGAACCTCTCACTTTGGGGGAAATTATTGGCCACCAATCATTTGTGATGTCAGAATCGAGCACATGTGGACCACATGTACACTGGAGGTGTACTTCCTGTGGCCAGAAGGTGGCAGTAGGTGCGCAGGTTTTCTTCACGGGACCCCTAAAACGAAGTAAAAAAAAACAACAATAGAGACTTACCCGCAAACATACTTTTGGCAAAAGACCACGGTTACCACGGATGCCACGGTAACCCACAAACACACAAACTCACGGCCCGCAGACCAAATGTGACCCATCAGACAATGATGTGCGGTCCGTCATTTGAACGATTATGAATTCATTTGAGTTTGAGACCCCCCCCCAACCCCAAGTTTAAAGGAAGTTGAGGGTGGAGTCTGCTGCGTGGCTAGTGGGAACACGAAATGTGGAAAAAATTTGATTTTAAGCAACAATTCCTGCAAAAATCCATTGGGACACTCAAAAACATTTTTATTCGACGTCATCTGTCAACTGTAAGGTTGCGGGTTCAATTCCCAGCTCTGCTAATGTAAATGCCTACGTGTCCTTGAGTTGCTGTGTGCGAGTTACCGTTGGCAACCAGTATAGTGTCTTAAGTAGGTTTACCCGCCATTGTCTTTATTCTTTTTTTTCCTCCATGTTCAGAGATACTCACTGCGCCACCTGCTGGCAACAGGTAACATACGTGGTTTCAGGGTGTGGTCCACATTTACATATTTGACTCTAGTGACACACAGTGGTCACACCTCCAACATACTGTTTCTACTGGAATAGACGCAGTAAATGACACAGACAGCTTCAGTTCACGCTGTTCTGCAGTTATTTGTGTTTTGAGTAAAATGACAAACGTGTACCTTCACATTTCTGGGTTTTCACCTCTTCATTTGTCTTATTCCTCACGTAAACAGTGTTTTTTCTACACACACTCTTGGTTTATTTCCTCGATAGGAGTCGCTAACTTCATCTCTAACCAGCACATTAACCCCTGAATGAACTCCTTACAGGGTCCTGATGAGCTTCATGTGAGGAGAACATTGATCTCCATCAGCAGCAGCTCAGAGGAGGCGGAGGGGGAACTTCACATGCTTTTTCATTTCCTCCCTCACTGACGATCAGTGATGGAATTAAAAAGATGCGTCACAGTGACCTATGACCTCTGCAACATCTGCTATCCATTAAATACACATCCTTAGAATTCCTTTTACATATAAAAGCAGATTTTGTTCTTTTATGTCGAGGGAAAACATGAATTATCAAGTAAATAAATCATCAATATCATTATCCACCAGGGCCGGTGATGGGGCCCCTGACCAGAGTCTGATTTTTGGGGTAATGCTATAAAGTACTTTAATTATAATTAGAGGGTAGTAAAATCACAAAAGTGGCCTAATAATTATGTAATTTATTAATTTTAACTAAGTCTGATGATAGTGAAGTGTCCAGTAAAAAACTATTTAATAAAAAAATGACACCAAATAACTGAAGAAAATAAGTCAAAAATGTCTCCACGCACTATTGGGGGCCCATTGGTGATCGCGCAACCACTAAATTATAATTTTTCCCACTTTAATTTGTTATTTTACAAGTTATTAATTAGTAAATTGCGAGCGAGTTTAAAGGACAAATTTTAAGCAAAGTGTTTGTAACTGCTTTTAAAATGAACTCGTATGACATGAAATTTCCACATTTTTTTTTGTAAAAATTGGCAAAAAAATGTGGATAAATTCAAAAAAATTTAATTTTTCAAAATAACAATTAGGGGTTTTGATGCAGAAACTCTATAATGTGCACTAACATCGCAAAAACTATAATATAATTAAGATCGTGAAACTTACTTACTTTGCCCATGTCGCAGTTCACAATTTACACGAAATAACAAATTTTTTCCTCTTGTTCGCTGCTGCACAATCTGTACTTAAGTTAAAAAGAAAGAAACATTCTGAACATAAAGAAGGAGCTAACGTTGATGTATTGCTGTGAATCCATTCACCTGATGCCTGGACTGCACTTCCTGTTCCATGACAGTGCCACCATGTGGCCCCCCGGGGGTGGAGCGTGTGTTCTCTATGACTGAGCCTCTGAAGGTCGACGTTGACATTTCAAACACATTTAATATGGAACAGTACAAAACAGGTACAGGTACAACAAACGTCAGCTCGTCATCGCCGTGAAGCAGTTTTCCCTCTCCCCAAATAACAGCTGTGTGTGTTAGTTTGTTTTTTATTTTTCCGACACATTTATTTGGGGCTGATAACGTTTACTCAAACACAGTGAATGACCATTTTGTAAACAATAAAACGTAACAAAAAATAAACACAAATAAAATAAAAAGGCATCGGCTCCGTCGACCGAGAGCCGCATTTCCAGAATTCAAAAAAGTGCGCCAAGCGTTTCTAAAACTCCTCTTAATAATAATAATAATAATAATAATAATATATCTTTTTCCAGTGATAATTCATGACTTTTTCTTTACATATTCATTGTTCTGCATTATTGATAATTATAATATGTACAAACGATGGCCGAGACACCGCGGGGCGTGACTCTAGTGTTTTTTTTTTCTCGGTATAAGGCGGAGTTTTCCCTTCGTTCTTCTTCTTCTCTCGTTGTTTGTTTGCATGCCTTTGTTTGTTTGTTTGTGACTGGAATGAAACATCCACGTGAATCGAGGTCGGACCACTGAGTCTTGACCGGCAGAGTGGGCGGGTGGGGTGGGTGTGGTCATGGGGGATTGGGGGCGGGGCAGTGACTTAGTCCTGGTGTTTCTTCTTCTTTTTTGATCGCAACATTTTGTATGTACAAAGGCTTTAAAGTCCCGACGTCGTCCTGCTATCGGGAGGAAAAAGTCACATAAATGCTTTTAAGAGTTTTTATTCACTTTTTTGTTTTTAAGTCTCTTTTTTGTTTTTTTGAATGTTTTTCTCCCAAAAAAAGTGTTATTTATCGGTATCAAAACAGATATTATAGTTGTACAGTGTAGGGGGCGGGGCAGGGGAGGGGCGGGGCTTGTTAGCATGTGTCAGATCGAGGGTTTCAAACATGTATGAAAAGAATCCGAGTCCGTTTTCGCTCCCGAAAAATCCAGGTGAATGTCTGGTGCGGTTGTTCGTCTTTGTACAATGCCATGGAACATTTTTTGTTTTTTTCTGATGAGATGCAGCCTTCAAAACCAGCGTTCACATCCTTCCTTACTTCCTTCCCTCCATCCTTTCCTCTCTCCATCTCCATCTTCCATGCTCAGGCTACTTAAGCAACCACTCGTTCACTGGAAGAGAAGACAGAGAGAACACTGATTCATACATTATTCAAACCCTTCCTTCCTTTCCCTCATGCACCATATTTCATCTTAAGCGATAACATACAATTTAAAAACACACCTCATTCATTCATTCATTCATCCACTCGACTGAATGAGGTGTTTTAAATTGTATGTTGTGTTGGAGTTTCTGAATTGGTCCCATTATGCTTTGAATGGTAGCCTCGACGGGAAATTATAGGCGAAACGAGGCGACGCCAAGAGCGCGAGCAAAACAGTGCAATTTGATATAAAAGGAGTGTTGTGACGTTGTGAGTGGAGGAATTTACCGCCGAGCATGCGACCGTAAGCACAACGTGTCCATGTGTACATAAACACGGAGGGTTTCATTAAAGCATCACAGTTAGCATTGATATAGTATATACTTATTGGGATAAACCTGCGTTTTTCCCCAGTCATTCCACAACCTTGTGATCTCATTAAAGGTTTTTGATTTTCACTTAAAGATATCTTAACCTGCTGTATGTGCGCTGAAAGAAGCCATAATGACTCTCTGCTGCCCCTCTGGCTTCAAGAGAGGTTGGTTTAGGCAAATTTTCCAGCTTGTTACAATCATCATTGTTCATTTCTATGCAGAGGATACAACAAAGTGTAAGGTAAAGTGATTTCAATGTGTTATATCATTTTTTTGACCTGAAATTATATTGTCAGGTAAATTTAAGTGCTATTTCAAATTCCAATTTAGTGTTTTTTGATCAGTACTAGAGCAGCTTCTGACAACGCTAGCAGATGAAAACAACTTGAAAATGAGTGAGACGCGGGAGAAAAATGTTAAAAAGTTAACATAAAATATTTTGTCAGTCATTAGTTCACTGCTCTGCTGCCCCCCCTGGTTTCAAGAGAGGTTGGTTTAGGCTAATTTCCTTATTTTAATCATTATTGTTCGACTCTATGCAGATGATACGCTCCTCTTTACAATCACCTGCAATTCATATTTTTTCAGTAAAGATCTATTCAACGTATCTGGTGAAAGATTCCAGTTTCTTCATAACACAACTATAACACAAAAAGACAAAGTCATAGTGCCTGTTTTTTCCCCCCATATTAGTGATTTATTTTGAAGAGCCACAAGTGGGAGCCTGCATCTTTCCAGTCATCCTACAACCTCTGGTTTCAACTGAACTGTTGAGATAATCGTGAAGTGTGGTCCAAAAACGTCAAGCAACATTTTTTTTTGCACTGCTTCATTTAACAAAAATGGACAAATCTAAAAAAACACACATCTGAGATTACAATCTAAATCCCATTGGACTCCAATTTAGTGTTTTTGATCAGAAAGGGCAGATTCTGACTGAAGGTGATTTAATGTACTGCTCTGCTGCGCCCTCTGGACTCAAGAAAGGTTGGTTTATTTTCTTCAATCATTATTGTTCGACTCTATGCAGACGATATTCTCCTCTTTACAACTAACTCAATAATTCTGGAGTTATTACGTCTTTCAGAAAAGATCTAGTGAACAAATTTCCACTTTATTCATAACAACTCCATCACATAAATGCAGCCGTACTTCCTGTTTCTTACTCCACATCCCAGATGAACACGTCTCCAGGGAGGACAGAGCTGCTCGCACTCTTAAGTTTGACCTTAGACAAATAAGCAGAGACCCCCCCACCCCCCCACTGCTGCTCCACTTTATCTTGAAGGTCTTTTAAATCTCCAAACAATTACGTGAGCGGCTCTGCTTTTGTTTTTGATTTGCTCGGCGAGCGTCTTTGTTTGTTCAGGAGAGTCCGAGGTGGAGGATTGAAATCTCCTCACAGCTGCTGCTGCTGCACTGAATCAGAATTTCATCTCTTAAAGGGGAGGAGGTCAAGTAAAGCAGAGCTGGGATGCAATAAGAGAGAGAGAGGAAGGCAGTCATGATGTGTGTCGGTCACAGGGAAGTAAATCGTGAGTGTGAGCGGGGGAAATGACAAAAGTAACACGGTGAACAACACAGGAGCAGGTTTTACTCCTCACCCTGTGACGCGTTTACGCTTCAGGGGTGAAATGAAACATTGGCTGCAGCAGATTTACAGTATTCTGCCTGAAACATGACAGACAGACAGACAGTGACTCCCCGACGGTGCTGAGCTGTGACAGAAGCCGCGTTTTTTTAGACACTTGTCTCAGTCAGAGAGAAACAGGTGTTCTGACACTTGGCGCTCGCGGCTGCTGCCTGTTTTACTGTGCGTCTCATCCACCATCGGCTCAGCTCTCACACTCTGTATTAACTCGTTATATGGACGTGTGTTTATACGTCACATCTTCAGGATTTTTTTGTCTGTCTTGTTGTTGAGTCAAAGTTAGGATTCATTTCAATTGTGCAGAAGTCACAAAATATCACCTCCCTCTTGTCCTTTTTGTCCCCCACCTCTCCTCTGTCCCCCATTTTTCCTTTCACCTCAACCTGTCTTGGCGCATGGCTGCACATCTTTGAGTCGGGTTCTGTCGGAGAGTTTTTTCTCTCCATTGACCCCTAGTGTTTGCTCATTGCATGAATTGTTTGATTTCTCTGCTCTCTATGATGTTGTCTGTGTACTGAGACTTAAGATAATGTATGTTGTGATTCGGTGCTATACAATTGAATAAAAATGAGCAAAGTGAAATTTGAACCATGACGTATTTTCCAAATATCACAAATTCAGTTCTTTTTTGCTCAGGTGTGTTTATATAGTTGGTGAAACCATGGGTTGTGCTGAAAAAATAGGAAAAATATAAGACGCTCTATATAGCCCATTCTTATAGCTGTACATATATATATATATATACATATACATATATATATATATACATATATATATATAACAAATGCAGTCTTTTCTAAGGGTTAAAAAATATAAGTGAGATTAAATCTGGAAATAATGGCTTTTAAATTAAGGTGGATCTTGCTTCTGAACAAATGTAGGCTCAGATTATTGGCCAAATTGTTGACTGACTCAATTTCCTTTCATCACGAGCAGATTTGACACCTTATATGTGTTGTTTCTTCATCTCATTCTTTTAAACTGGAAATGATCAGATTAGACCTTTTTCTGGCCATGAAGATTGAAATCAAAACTGCTTTTATCGTCTCATGTTCGTTCATTCATTCTTTCATTCATTCCTTCATCTCCTACCGCTATATCCTCCACATAAGCGTCCCAGCTGTACACCCTGGACATGTCGTCAGTCTATCACAGGGACACATAGAGACAATTTAGAGTGTCCAATTTACCTAATCCCCAAAATCTGCATGTTTTTGGACTGTGGGAGGAAATATGATGATAAATATCAACGATTAAATAGTGAATATAAAGTGTGTTGTGTGGAATCTAACCCTCATTTTTTCACTGGCTCAGGTCTGAGCCTCACGAGGGAGGACCATTTTTTCCACTTTTAACACTTGGTTACTTTTGCCCTAATGTGAGAACAGGAAGCTCTGTGCTCTGCTATTATGGTCTGAATGAGGAGAAATGGTCAGTGAGGGAGAAATGTCTCCAACGCTGCTCGCTGCTCTAACCTCAGTAACTGCTTCAGTTCACACTTAAACTGCGTCGTAACAAGATAACGACAGAGACGTTTGTTCTTATCGTCATTTTCATCGTGTTGTTTCACGACGATCGACTCATCATGAAGCACATGACAGTTTCGAGGCTGGTACCTCGGTACTGGAGCTTCTGCACCCTGTTGTTGGGACAGTCCTTTCCCTGCACGCTGAAGTTGATGTTGGTGCGGATGCAGCGGTTGTTCAGCGGCTGCACCGGGCGGACGTTGTCACTCATGCTGAGGAAGATCTGAGACGGCTGGTTCTGACTCAGCAGGCGCAGCGAGTGCATCTGAGACGGAAGGAACGACATGAGTCAGCCCTTTTTCACCCGCCATAGACAGACACAGGAAAAACTTTGGATGTGCAGCCCGAGACTCACCTGCATGCGTGTGAGGTAAACCGGCTTGTTCATCAGGATCCACGTGGCCGTCTCGAAGCACGGAGGGATGGTCATTGATCCGTCATACGTTATAAAACTACTCGTGTCTGGGTAAATCTCTTCTATGTTGAGGCCGGTCAGTAGATACGCATCATCTGCATCAAGAAAAAGTAAACTAACGTAAAAACATGTATAAAACAACACAAAGATGGCATTTTTCCAGAGTCATGAGCACAATAATGACACAATAAACAAAGCGAACAATGCCGAACTGTAGATCAGTTAAAAATCCTTAAAAATCCTACTTTTACTTCAAAGATCTACCTGTCGTTCCAAATTCTACATATAATTCCAAAAAACATGCATAAAACAACAAGTAGATATATTATACTCCATATAATCAGTAGTAATGAACAAAACTTTAAATATTTAACATCACACCTCTCGTTGCGCCTCCATCATAAGATCCATCTCTGATCTTTGATGGTGCGGTTGAAATAAATAATTCTCTTTGGATGTTGTGTCTTTGTGTTTCCATGTGCTGTTTAAAAAAGCATTAGGCCTTCAGCGTCACTGGGGCGAGAGGAGGAAATGCTGAAGGACCTGAGGATCTGGATCTGAGGCAGTTTTGACAGCCGTCACAATCCCCGCTCCTCTCCAGCCGGACCTGGAGGAGATTCATCCACCTCCACCCACCTGCCCTTTGCAAGCAGCCTCCGGCAGCGCTCAGTGCCTCTGAGACTCCTGCCGGCCACAAGGGGTCAGTGTGTTTACTCAGCCTCTCGCCATTTCCCTCCCCATTAATTCAATTATTTGTCCCCCCCCCACCACATAGCCGCGGGCGATCTCTGTGCTCGATGCTGCTTCGGCGGTACGGCAGGCCTAGCAGAGGGAAACCTCTGGAGAGCAGCTGTCGACCACTGCCTCGCACGCTTTCCTCATCAACAACCTCCTCCAGCTATCGAGAGTTCTCACGCAGGAACTCTCATCCTCCCCGTGCCGCAGCAATTACCTCTTTGAGATGAAATAATGATGCTTTAAGAGTGGAGAGCGTACCAACAATTGACTGTTTGATAAACCGCTCCCTCAAACAGCGGCTTCACATCCGTGCTGGATAGACATGACATGGACCTGTCAAGACTTGGATGTCTTGGTTGTGATAAGAGAGAGACGCTCTATCCTTCTAACAAAAAACACAAATCTGTTGTCTTCCTGTCTGTCATTTCATATTTTATCAACAAGCTCTGCTCAGCTTCCACTTTCTGAACTGATGGGTTTTTCTGCTGCAGTTGCTGGGAACTCTCTGAAGGTTCAACGTCGACTGTGATAGTTTTTTTGTTTGAATGAGCTGTTGTCGAAAACCTCAATCCAAAACTCCACAAATGCCCTTTTCCATGATACAGTTCTAGCAAGACTCTGCTTTTTTTAGTACAGTGAACAACGCCAAACTGTAGATCAGTATTAAAAAGACTTAATAATTCAAATTCTACATATGATTCCAAAATCTACTTATAATTCCAAAATGTCAAGTCAATTTGTGGGGTAAAATATTAGGGCTATGCTAATTTTACTCCATCATAAAAAATGACTAACTAGTTTTTACAGTTTTTCATTTGCCTTAACAATACAACTGTATTTTTACAACTTTGGTTTATCGACATCAAATCATTTATGGACAACAGGTGAATATTTAATTTTTTTTATTTAACACATATTTAACATTAGCTTAGAGCTAAAAATGTATGGCAACCATTGTCATTATAACTTCAGCAAAAAAGTAGAAACGACAAAAAAGTAAATGTGTTGACACTTAGTTCACTTCAAGCTGAGCAGTTTTCAAGAAAAACCCAGGTTTTGGACATCAGAGTATGTTATCAGGACTTGCTACCTTTTACTAAGCTAATTTTACTCTGCTACATAAAAATAGCTTATTTTTTCACGTTTGCTTCAAACACAATTATTCTGGCACATGCAACTTTAACTCTAACTGTCAATCAACACTTAATTCATGGACAACAGTCGATTGTTTAAGACCTTTTTAACAAAATGATGGTGCCAACATTAGCTTAATTGGCAAGCTAGTTGAAGCAAATGTCATTTTGAGTCCAGAAATGCTAAAAAACCTGTTTTTTAATAACAATGTTTCTGCCACAGAAATGACAGAAGACTTCAAGATTAACAGTTAATCTGTTGACACTTTTGTCAACATAGGTGTGACAGTGAAATCCAAAACTTTTGACAAAAAGGAAGAGCGTAGGGGTGAGATATCAGGAGTAGCTCATTTTCTCTTACACTGCTACACAAAAATAGCAAAATAACTGTAACTTTAAGAAACCAAAAGTGCTTGTTAAATCATCATCTGTCACCATTCAATGGTAAATGCTCAACAACAGTAGAAACAGACATATTTAGATGTGAGTGTGAAGACAAACTTACTTTTATACGTTATTCTCGTGATGGTGTCTCTGTTCAACATTCGATTCAGGAATGTGTTTGACGTCTCGGCGATCTGGATTAAAGGACAGGGACATAGAGAAACACGAAGAAATCATGAAAAATTTAAAAGTAATGGACTGACCCCCCTGTTCAACATTAAGCTGAGTTTAATCGGGATAACGTCAGTGCACCTTTTGATCCGTCGTCTTTAATGTGCCGGGAAAATGTGAATTGGCTGATGTGTTTGTCACAGTCAGAAGCTTCTGCACTTTCTTCTGCTGCTGCTTTGCCTTCTGGAAAACAAAGGCTCCCACCGTTTCCAAGAAACCATTAGAAACAGCCTCACACTGTTGCCATGACAAAACACAATCCATCTCTGTTTTAATATGAGATGCATTTTCTTAATGGGGTTCATCAAACTGTGGACCAAGAACGGATGCGTCTTTCCAGGAAATCAGGACTCAAGTCTGGAGTCTGGGACTTGGGCAAACTTAGAGTGAATTTGAATTATAAACTCTTCTATGATGTTGAAATTGATGAGTTTGCTTCCAGTTGTTACACAATTTCATCTTGAACATCTAGGTACGGAATGCCACTTGGACGAACTACTGTACATTACAGTTTTGTTTTGCTTTCTTGAACGTTCAGGTTTCAGGTTATTAAAATATCGGCTTTAGCTCTTTAGCTTTAGCTGCAGAAGCCACGGATGGAGGGGGGAACACGTCTCTCTACACTTGTCCCTCTACAGCAAACAGTGTGAGCAAACACTGTCCTCTTTATGTTGTCCCTTATTTGGAGAAAATGGTACATTCAAGCACCCTTGAGGGTCAATAATCCTCCCTGAGGAGTTACATTAGCCTAGTTTCGTTTCTTGTGGTACATTAATGGCCTCGTAATGTACCCCCAATTTCTGAAAGTGTAAAGAAATTAGGTTTTTCTGGAGACTAACGATGTCTTTGTCCAGACCAGAGACATCGAAGACGAGCTGTAACAATGTGTTTCCATTGCCTGACCCTGAGCTGTCCTTACAACCCATGTACCATCTAGACTTCAGCTTCTCTTGTCTATCGTTGAGTCTTTTCCATCTCCAAGAACATTCTTTTCTTTCAGAGATATTTGTTTTTTTTTCTTCCTTCCTATCTTCCGTCATAAAATATCTATTCAGTGTCTTAACCTTGGATGGTACAGATACTGTAAAAAAGACTCTTTATTCGAGCACTTGTATGTAGTGCATCTGGGTAATGTGTGTCATCCTTGGTAGGAGAGGCACCAATGTAGAAAAGAACATATGAATCATAGGCAAGGTGCATTTATTTATAAAGCACTTTATAAGGGAACATGTAAGAAAGTTCAACGCTACAGTCCAGGACAAATCGTTAAAAGAACATAAAGGAGATGAAAAGTTTCTTAAGTTTTGTACTAATTCCGTATGTGTTCACTTTATTTATCTACTTTTTCACAGGGCAGATAATCGTAAAGGTCTTGACCCAACTTTACAAAGTGCCTAAGGTAATGTAATACAAAATGCAATTAAATTGACTTGAATGGCAATGTGTGAATACGTTTCCCGTCACTGACTAATATACGCCACAAGCAAATATTGTGTGTACATTAAAAAAATATATCAATAAAGTTAATCAGATATATGGGGCCTCGGAAGGGTCATAGAAGTAAGGAAAATTCATGTAGATCTCACAAATAAAGATGTAGATTATGTCCCTTTTGGGCAATTGTACAGATAGTATGAATAAAAGATAATTAAAAAAGGTATATAAAACAATAAAAGGTTTAATTTAAGTGTAAAAAATATGAAACTCAGATTGTAAGTATAGTTTATAAAACTGCAATAAACGGAAGGAGAAGGAAAAAGTGACCACTAATGACCAGATTTCTACCAAAGAAACAGACAAGAATCTACTGTAACATGACTTCAACTCTTCATCTGACCCCAAAAACCTGAGAGCCACTTCTGAGTCTCAGTCCTCGACAAACTCAGTGAAGAACAACAAGCGTGAACGTGCTCGTAACTGTGTGACAAGCTCACTAATGGCTGAAGGAAGCTCCTCAACCTTCAGGTCCCTCATGTCCCTCAGCCCTGCTACCTGTCTCTTTACTTTGACTTTGCTTTCTCAAACACTTTTCCATATTTTGATTCTATTCCTCGATAAGTAATAACAATGCCTGAGCAGAATCAATCATCCTGTCACTTCTGCTCCACGACTGTCCTCACATCAGGTGTGATGGGAAGTACAGACACCACGGTATGGTGCTCCGTGTTCAGACACATGATAAACGCGTTACGCATCTCTGGGATCCACATGTGAGGCGAGTCCATCAAGGAAGCTGCCGTCACCCACTGCTCTTCAACGATGCCTCACAACTCCACGCCAACACCGGACCAGACGCCCCTTCCTTTTTCCTTTTTTCTGTGAGTCACGACGGCGAAGGTAGGAATTTTAGAGAGTCATGAGTCAGTGGAAAAGTAAGAAAAACAAGCTGCTGCTCTGAGGGAGATGTGTCTCATTACCACCTGTCTGCTCCAGTCGGAGTTCAGTCGGGTGGGTGGGTGAGTAGGTGGCAGGTGTTTTTCCTGAAATTGCTTCTCTTTAGCTGTAACTTCACCCTTTTTTTTTTTTAAAGACAGTTTATTGTCTTCCCTGGACTTTACTGCCTCTCACTTTACAATTCAAATGTCAAATGAAATTTCACTGACCTTTAGTGAATGAGGTGTTCTTTGAGGGCTTTGAAAAACAACAACATAGATATATAAATAAATTCCACTGCCTTTTTAAAAAGGTTTAATTTTACTGCGCTATTAATTAAATCACTAAATATTGGATGGGTTTGAAAAATAGCAGCTGTGAGTTCGGGAAAAAACATGGAGACTTAAGGACTAATCTGTTGGGAATACAAAATTTACTATTTGGAAATTATAGGACTAGTATTGCTAACTAGTGACTAGCTAGTGACTAGCTCGAATATATTTGCGTCCATGTTTTTCCCTTGACTTTGAAGAAAGCATTGATTGGGACTTATTTTTCTCTAGTCCCAACTTCATGTTCTGGTCTTTTGGTGACCAAACCTGACTCATACTCAGTGGCAGAACCTGACTAGAACCTGAGTACAATTTTGAAATATTTGTCCGACTCTGGCTCGACTCATCCGGCTCCATCGGGTACTTTGGTAGGACATGTTTGAGAGGAACCCCTTCAAATCTAGGATCAGAAACCTCCTACCGTCCTATGCTACTAGTTTGCTGACACAAACCCAGGAGACGTGGCTCTGAAAAGTAGTGTGGAGTAGTGTTGGGATTAGCTCATGGCTGGACTGAAATTGAGTTAGATGCCGTAAGCCACAAAGTCCTACAGCCTGCCGGTTGTCGCAGAAACAAGAGTCTCAGAAACAATAACGAAAAAGTGGGAAAAGCTGCCATTTCCATTGTCTCCTCCAAACTAACCCCCACCAGACTCATCAATCCACCCAATAAATGAGTCCCTAAGATCAATGTGAAATCGTCTTATGGCACATTTCCACCGGCTCTACTTGCCTCACCACGGCACGGCATGGTTTAAGTAGCGTTTCCACTAGCATAGTACCTGGTACCAGGAACTATTTCTAGTACCTGCTCCAGCAAGGTTCCAAGCGTGCTAGTAGTAGGTACTATGCGATGATTGGTCAAACTGCTGGCCACTGACTGGCCAGAGTCCTGTCACAGGAAGAGACCTCCCACACACAAATCAAGCCGAACAGCGCCGGTGGAAATGTGCCACTATAAACCTTTGTGAGTCTCTATCACAACACAGCCAAAAAATATGCAAACAAGAGCTGTGTTTCCACCGAGTGGAAAGGCTCAGTTGAACTTCCCCATGCATTTTGACTGATACCCAAAAGTGACAGCCACAGTTCTCATATGGACATCATTTGGACATGATCCATGACAGAACAGCAGGTCTGAAAGCAACAAATGTGATTTAGAAACAGAGACAGCATCTGTGTGAGTGTTGTTGGGGGAGCGTTTACCTCTACACTCAGGTGTCCCGATGAACCTACCGAGTAAAGGTTCTGTTCTCAGTTTTACACAACCCTGACTGAAGGCCCTCTCGTTCCAAAGCGTACCAGACTGAACTAGGTTCCTCATGTTTTGCGGGGGCCACTTAAGTTGTTGCATTTGGGTGACAGAATTCAACTTTTGCCTCTTGACTCAAGCACCAGATGTTTTCTGTGACTTCAAGAAACCCTGAAACGTGGCACAGCTGTTCAAACTGATCTGAACTCTTACATTGTGAAAACTTCTCTCCAAACTTTGCCTTTTGTTGCGGTGGCCGCACCTTCAGTGATCGCGCCCTGAACACATACACCCGTCCTCCCACACACACTCTAATGCAGGTTGGGATTTGGGAGGAGAGAGAGTCGAGGCGGTGCTGACCCGGGTCAGCGTCTCCTCGCTGCCTCTTCAAGACTAAACGATAGTCCCATTGACGTTGGGGAGCTAATTAGCCGTTAGCAGCTGAACTTCACAGCCGCAGCGCTGAGGATGTTGGCGAGCTCTCTGATCTCTGAGCCTCTCACACACACACACACACACACACACACAGGAGAGGCAAGGGAGCACCGCCACCACCCGAGCACGGCTGCTCCACTCTGTCATGAAGCCAAGGAGCACATTGTTTTGCTCGGCAGGATAATTGGATTGCTAATTGTTTGTGGAAAAACATGCGCGGGGGAGCCGGCGGAGTGTCGGAGTGGGAGCGAGAAACCAAACCGCGGAGTGGAAGCGAAATTTAGCATTCGATGGATTTTCTTTAAGCCAATATGTGGCGACTATATAATAACACAGATAACGGCCCTGCTGTGAGTCTTAAAGACAAATCTACCGTCAGGCACTAACGTTGAGCTGGGACGTGAAATTGTTTATTGGAGGCAACACCCAACCCCCCGTATGGCGTGATTTAAACCTACTTCATGATAACTTGTGTTATTTACTGGCATATTGTGCAAATACATGTGTTGGCTCTCGTAAAAGTAAATGAACGTACATTATTTTTAATTTCGTCATTAGAATAATGAGTCATAATGAAGAAATAAACAAGAATATTGGTGACAAACTAAACATAATCTGTTATTTTTTCTACTAACTTGAATTAAAACTGAATTATTATTATTATAAGGTGCTTAATGAGCCCAAAAAAGAGACACACTGCACACATTATTCGTTGATTTATTGTCTAAATTAGCATTTTCTATAAATGTCTCGACATCCAGTGAATCATTTTCGAGCAACTTAAAGTAAAAAATGAGGCTTTTTCCTCTTGAAATTCCACTTTTCTTCCTTCAGAAGACATTTTGACATTGTCACGTCTGGAAAAAAAGGGACGAGTCATTGTTAGCATTATTGGTAATACAAGTCAACAATAATGGCTCCTTTGAAAATACTTGCCTCTACTTTCCTTTGGAATGATTTGGAATGAGTTTTTCTTTGCCACTAGACATCCCATCATGCTCTGGGTCATGTCAACCTGATATATGTTGTATTTTTTCCCCTCTGGACCTGATCCCCGCTTATTTCTCCTGTTTCTTTACCAAAGAACTAAATTAAATGATGTCAGGGTAAAGTTTCACTTTGGTATATCGTGTCATTGATATGATATTTAGTCAATATACAATTTCTGCCACCTTTCAACAGCTTTTTCGCTGACTGAAATTTAAGAAAATTAAATTTGTGTTGCTTTTGTAAAAGGTGTAGACTCTCCCTGCACCAGAGTCCATCATCGATTTTACATCACAGCACGCAGGAGTTGATTCCACTGCTGCTTCCATCAGTAATTTAAAATGTGTTATTGTGTCAAATTCTGTGTTGAATTTTTTTAATCAGATTGACCAAAATGACAAAAAGTGACCAACAGTAGACACAGAGCTGCTGTGTCTCCAGGAGCTTCAAACCCTGATTTTATGAATGGACTTTGGTGCAGGAGATTGAGTGATTAGCAATCTTCATAAAATATCATAGACGTAAGCCGATGTGGATTTTATGAGGTGACACATTGGCACAAGCTTTCCATATCTGGCAGTTATATAAAAATTGACATTTTTAGGCTTGTGTGTTAAAGGGTTAAGAGCTAAAACACTTGAATGAACACGTTTATGGAGCCTTGTCTGCACAGAAGTCACTGTGTTGTAAAAACATGCGGTTAAACATGGGTCGAGTTTCTTGTGCGGCTGTCGAAGCCCGCGCTTCATATTCAATAGAAACACATGCTGATTCATATATTCTGGATTAGCACGGCAGCTGCACTGGGACACGTCAAGATAAAATTCAATCATTGGTATTGAATCCAACCGACACATTTGACACAGAGAGTGAGAGCGTTATTAAACTCACCTTCATGAATATGGACACTATGACGAGTCCGTTGGGGCTTCTGGCAGCTTCTGTGTAATTTGTGTACAGCTCATGATTGTAGTGGATCAGCTGAACCTGCAAAGACACACACAGAGATAAAAGAAGATATTATTATTATTATTATTATTTTATCTCCGGCTCGTGAAAGGAAAGCTATAATCGAAAAAACAGACAAAGCTGAGAACAAAATATAAGAAAAGAAAAAACCCTCGGCGTTGAACACACTTGAGGAAAATCCATACCTCGCTCCGCTTTAAGTCAATAATCTCTCGTTCAGTTTAAATCCCCTCCTCCTCCCCGCTACAACGTGTCAGATGATTTAAAAGGCCAAAATCGATACGGGATCAAATCTGTCCCATGGATCTACGGCGGAGTTTTTACTGGAAGGAGCGTTTCCATGCTCAGATGGAAGAAAATAAAGGAACGCGGGGAGGCCGCCGTCGTCGCTCAGCACGAGGTTAATGTCTCTCTGACACTGAAGCTTCACCACATTCATGCATTTCAATGATATTTGAATGTCCAACCTGTAAAACCTGGAGGTTTTCTGCAGAAGGAACATTAGAAACATCTGTTTTTTTAAGACTTAAAACCTCACAACTTACAACTCACAGAATTACTGAAGAAACTACGGTTTGTTAAAAAAACAAACCACAGGGGGAAGCGAATAAAAAGGAGTTTTAATGTCCCTGCTCCTTCTGTGACCCCATTACACTTGAGTTTGATGCCTGTTTTGGTCAGAAACGTTGAATTTCAAAGTTAATGTACACATTATTAGCTTTACTCCACCTCTTTTGTCCATTTCCAGTTGATATTTAACTTATTCCTGTTGCTAAAACCAGGTTGTATCCACATTCTGAAGCGTCTGTCAATGGACAAAAGGGAAAACTTAAGTTAATTCTACAAATTTACGTTAAAAAGATAAAACAAAACAACCAGAACAGCCTTACTTATCGTTCCAAAATCTACTTTTAATTCCAAAATCTACTTATAGTGATTTTGTGTCTAGTGTCTTCTCCACTCCACCTCCATAAACTCGTCAGCCTTGCTCAGTGGCAGCGAGCGCTGGGCACATACTGTACCCGAGGATATAAATAAACAAATGTAAGAGGAGAGTAATTATGAAATGCTCGATCTGGGGAAGCACAGAGCGACAGAACGTCTATAAATGCAATCAAGGTGAGAGAGGAAGTGATTAGGGTGCCAAGCTGATCTGATTAGATTTTTTTCTTCTTCTTCTTTAGGTGAGAGCAGCAGAGGCAGCCAAAAGAACTCATCCACACTCCCTCAATGACAAATTGCACAAAGTTTGCTGCTGGTGGGCAATAAAGGGCCAGTGTGGGCCGTAATAAAGTGAGAGTGTCTGATGAATGAAGGGAAGAAGGAAAGAGGAGGGAGGATCGGAGGTTGTAATTAGACGGAGAAAGAGAGAAGAGTGTGTGAGTCACAGTTCTGTCCAATAACTGCACAAACTCACTCTTCACACACCTGTTTTCTTCTTTATGATATTTACAGTGAGGTTTGTAGAGTAGAAATTCAGATCTTCCATCAAATATATTCATTATCTTAGAATATCTGAAAATAGTGAGTTGACTTCTATTCAGACTAAGTTCTTTTCACAACCAGCAGAGTCGCCCCCTGGTGGCCGACTGCTACATCTGTCAAACTTCTCAGGCAATTAGTGTTAATCCAATATAAGATTATATGGTATGATGAATTTGGACCTACAAGAAGATTTTGAAATTTTAAGAAAAAATTTCGAATTATAAGTAGAATTTGGAATTTTAAGTAGATTTTGATAGTAGATTTTGGAATTATAAGTAGAATTTGGAATTATAAGTAGAATTTTAAACTATAAGTAGAATTTGGAATCATAAGTAGATTTTGGAATTATAAGTAGAATTTGGAATTATAAGTAGAAGTAGAGGAATTATAAGTAAACTATAAGTAGAATTTGGAATTATAAGCATTTTGGAACTAGATTAACTATAAGTAGATTTTTATAAGTAGAATTTGGAATTATAAGTAGTAGAATTTGGAATCATAAGTAGATTTGGAATTAGATTTATAAGTAGAATTTTAACTATAAGTATTTTGGAGATTTTGGAATTTAAGTAATTTTGGAATTAGTATATTTTGGAATTATAAGTAGAATTTTAAACTATAAGTATATTTTGGAATTATAAGTATATTTTGGAACTATAAGTAGAATTTTAAACTATAAGTATATTTTGGAATTATAAGTATATTTTGGAACTATAAGTAGAATTTGGAATTATAAGCAGATTTTGGAACTATAAGTAGATTTTGGAACTATAAGTAGATTTTGGAAATTTAAGTAGATTTTGGAACTATAACATCACGTCCCACTCCTGCCGCCGGTCACGGAGCCTTTGACGAGGACAGCCTCGCTCTGTCGTGTTGTCTCTTCCCCTCTAATTATCATTAATTACTATTAAATGGCACATTTCACCCACATCTGCTCCGTGACGTCCTTGTGGCGGCTCTTCAATTAAAATCACATCACAGCGCCAGAGTGTTCGGGAAAAACAAACAAGGCCGAGTCAATTTTGGGAATGGTGATCGATAATGACACGCGGATGAAAACTCCGCTTCATCAAATCTGGGTCATGGTGCGACCTGACGGCGATTTGTCCCGGTCCTTGTCTGTTTGTGGACGTTATGGATCGACACACACCAGTTAATCTGAAGGAGGACGGACGCACAGATGGCTGGAAATGGAGATTAAGAGCGTCATTTTCACCCGCATCACTTTTAAACCTGCACTCTGTCTTAATGTGGAACACCTCTCTTCCTCTATCGACTTCCTGCCTTCATATTTCCACGGTCAGGTCAGCCGTTATGTCGTAAAGAGACTGTCATGACCTCACACTCACACACACACACACACACACTCTCCTGAGAGCACTGACCAGTCAAATGTACTCGCGTTAAACCTGGTCCGGCGTTGACTTAAACATCCTGCACTCGCCGTCGCTTCCCCTTTAAGATTTAAGTGCCCGAGGCTTGAAAACGTGTGTGAGTGTGAGGAGGCTGTCGTTGACCCGCTGAAGAGCCGTTAATGTGACATTAGTGCAGTGTTGTTTATCACAGAGGCAACCGTTAGATTCCAAACGGAAACACAGACCCAAGAGTGGTGGTGGTGAGCATAACTCAGAGGATTTAAAAACACTCAGCGACAAATCGATCTGAAGCTGAGATGCAGCGAAGGTTAAGGGACGAGATTGAGATGAGTGAGGAGTCAAACGCAGGCTACTGGACTGGACTGGACTGAACTGTACTACACTGAACTGTACTACACTGAACTGTACTGTACTGGGCTGGGCTGGACTGGACTGTAACTGTACTGTACTGTACTGTGTGTCCTCCTGAGGTGGACAATAAAGACCTGGCACCGGAAACTGAATAATGTGATAGATTCAATGTTTCTCAGCAGGAGAGTACAGCCTCAGAAACTCAGGACGACTCGACTGTTGACTTTAATGTGATTTATAAACACGTCACAGGAAAAACACTCACTGGAGACGAATGCGCTGATTATTGAGGACAAAACATGGAGACGTGTTACCGGAGCACGGGGCCATGAAAACAAGCAATAATCCACTTTTTCCCAAAAAGAATGCACTTCTTATTTATGCGTCTTCAGATTCTGATTTGAAACATCAGGAGTTTATGTCTCAAAAAATAGCTTTGGCGTCCATTTCAGCAGCTTCACCACAGCAGGTCGTAACAATCCCTCACAAATGTTTCTGAATGAGGTTTCAGTTCACCATCAGTATTTCTTCAGTCAGAGGGAGGTCCCTGTTCAAGCAGCTGCTGCGGACGGAGCCTCTAAAGAGACGCTGGGGGGGAAAAGGACACACGGTGTCTTGCGGCAAAAAGACCCCGACTTCTTTGCTTGGATTTTGCTACGTTATCTCCGTGTGTGCTGGAGTTTTCTCCAGTTTCCTCCCATCGTCCAAAAACATGCAGAGGTGAACTGGACACTCTAAATTCACCTTAGGTGTTAAAGTCAGAGGAAAAGGTTGTTTTGCCCAGTGTCAGCTGGGACTGAGATTGTAACCCTTAAAGTTTTTGTCATGATGCATCTTCATTTTACCACCAAAATGTGCTCCTAAAAAAGCAATAAAAATTGTATAAATCCTCATCATACACATCAAACATTAATGATTTTTTTTTTAAATGTTTCTGTCACGATGCATCGAAAATAGTGATTTGAACGAGGACATTTTTGGCAGTGAGGTGTGTTAGTGTGAGTATTTTAGTTAACGTTGTTGACAATTAACTAAAAAAGAAAAAGGAAAAAAATACATGAAAAAAAATTGAGAACCTGGCATACATTTTGCATGAAAAGAGGATAAAAAATGTTAAAAATGAAAAGCCAAAAATGTTTCTAGGTGACACGTTCAAGGGTTAAAATGGAAGCAACAGCTGAATTGAACAGCTGTTCTTCAGTGGTGGCCATGTTGGATGTTTACTAGACGTCGCTTTTCGGTTGTGAGAGTTATGTTTTTACCTCAGAGCGACAGTTGACGATTATTCTCGAGTCTAATCATCTCTTCAGGTGATCGTCCACCAGAGCACTCGCAGTCTGCTGCAGCTGTAAAAGCTTTTGTCTGGATGAAACCACCAAAATGTGCAAATATACGTTATCTCATGTGGTCAAAGCAAAGGTATTTGTTTGGTCTACACTTGTTTATGCTGCCAAAGTTCGTAGTTTTGTCTTTTTGTCCATTTCTCTTATAAAACCTACATCCTGCCTGTTGTCGTCTGGACAGATAATGACACCTCACACATACATTTGCAGAAACCTGTGAAGCAGCACTGATCTCCAAACCCCCGCCGTAACCAAAGTGTAGCCTCACGTCGCTGCTATTGCCGCCGTAACCTCTTCTTCTTCTTGCTTGATGACTTACTCCCATCTCCACAACCAGTGGGGTTTAATCCATTCTACTAAATTTGCAATTTTCCCGAGTTGAAGCTTTGACTCAAAACTGTCGGTTTATTTTATGATTGTGCTGCTGCTGCTGCTGCAAACGAGGGCCAAATTTAAATCTCCTCTCGTTGCCGCACCTTCTAAGGAGGAACGAGAGATAGATGATGACGAGGAGTTCCACTGCCAGACCTCATGCTGGAGGTAATGAGGAAAAAAACCGGCAATACTGACAGAAAAATGTAAGTTTGAGGCTGAAGTGCGACACAAATCCACTTGTTAGGACGAGAAAAATCGATGATAAACTACAGTGTATTGCTAGAAAACCATTAGCGGACAATAAAAGCATAAACCTAACGTAAACTCTGCTGGTTGTTTGTATTTAAGTTGACGTTTGGGAGTGAATTTCCCCTCACATCCGTGTCCTTAAATATACCAAACAGAAAAGCACTTTCGCTGCGGTGCCTATACTTCACTTTCACTTTACCAAAAAAAGAAAAAGAAAGAAAGGGGAGTAAAACTGATGAATTCTTCTCGGTGATAAATCACCCACGTTTCCAGTTTGAACAGCAACAGCCGGCGCTGAAGTGAACACAAAGCAGCGGCTGCCCGGAAGGAAGGAAATCAATCTAAACACTTCTGGTGCGCTTTGCTGTCCTGCCAACCGTTCCCTAACTGCTAAATCATTCAGCAGAGTGGTCCTTTGACCCCGGCGTCCTGCGCCACGTGCACACATGGCAAAGCTTTGCCTTGGAGGCGTTTCACGGCGGGAAAGAGCTCCGAGGCGCTCGTACGGAGTCAGGTGTGGTTTTGTATATAAAGAGCGAGCAAGTGTGCGTGAAGAGCGGGGTCATGGTGGTTGATGGGGGTCAAAGACGGGGCTTTGGCTGGGGAGACTTCACGTTTTAATCAACTTATACATTGTTTTTTTTTTAACTTTGGGGCAAAGTTACTTTGTCTGAAAACAGAAAACCTTTCAAAGAGAAAAGATCTTTGAAAAGTAGCCGGGTGAGGTGGCTCGGACATCTGGTTAGGACGCCTCCCTACTGAGGTGGGACGTGCCCAGAACGTCCCACAGGGACAAGGTCCAGGGGGACACCCAGGACATGCCACAGACTATAGGGCTGTCCTCATGGGAACGGGCCTCCTTGAGAGGGAAAACCTCAAAACACGGGCCTCGTGTCTCCGTGCAGTCCTATGTCTCTGCTGTCCCTCAGAAGAGCTGGATGAGGTGGACGGGAAGAGGGAAGTCTGGGCTTCTCTTCTAACCTCGGATAAGCAGTAGAAGAACAGATAAATGGATGAAAAGCAAGGGCAACGTTGTCAACTTTAACCAGATTCCTAAGATATTTACTATATTTTGTGGAATCTTTTTGCCACAGTTTAAGATAAGGTGATTTTTTAAAAGCTCAAATTCAAGGACAAAGTAAACACACACACCACACAGGTTTCCACAGTTTTAATCACACGTTTTTTTTTATTTGCTATTTTTAATTATAGAGTAATGCGATGGGTGATTTGTCCACCGTGCATCTGGAGCCCGAGCCAACCTGGCGGTGGAATAATATTTGGAATATTTTAGCACTTATTAAAAGGACCAAGGTGTTTCATTTTCAGATTAGACGGCTCAAGGGAACCAGAAGCCGAGCCGAGCCGAGTACAGCACTCACACATGCAGGCGGCATAAATTAACGCCCAGATACTGTAACGTTTTTTTATGTCAGGAGCTAAACAGCTGATACACTCTACACCAGATCTTCCATCAAATATAACCACAAATATCACAAATACCTTGTCTGCTTTTAGTCTGAAAGCAGACAAGGTATTTGTGGTTTTAATCATCTAATGATTCGTCGATATGCAGATGATGTGATTCTATTTACATATTGGTCTACAGCAGCGTTTATGTGCCAAATTTAGATCGACTGGTGAAAATAGTACTAATAATAATAATGACATGCATCAATGCAGTTTTTTGAGGTTTCATTTTCATTTTTTCACTTTTATTTCTTGGGGTTTATGCAGAAATTCTCCTGGTGGCTCTTATTGTACAAATAGATCTTGTATTCAGTTCATCGAATCACACACTGTATGCAGATGATGTGGTTTTGTTTTTCTTTTGCTCTTCAGAGTAAATTTTACAACAGATTTAAGATTGAACTGTCAAAAGAATAAAGTCATTGTGTTGTTTTAATTTTGCAAGACTCATTTGGTAGATTTGTTCCTTGTGTTTATTGAGGGAATTTACACAATATCAGAACTAAAGAAGCTTTGTGAATGTCTTAAAAAATGTCTTTAACATTAATATATTCTTCTTCTGTCAATTAATCAAAAAGTCTTCCATACAGACTGTATTTGTCTCATTTGTCTATATGCAGATGATGTGGCTGTATTTACATATTGGTACATATTATTGGTGTTTGTTTTGCCAAAAGGGATATATGCTAACTTTAACTTTAGACTAAATGGTGAAAATAATAATAATAATAATATAATAATGTTATTATACTTTATGATTAAATTGTTCAGATTTTTTTCTTGGGGTTATAGAATAAATTCTCTCTCTCTCTCTCTCTCTCTCCATATATATATGTATATTGAATTTTGCATATCCAGATATGACTCTTTCAAATACCACTCATTATTTTATATTTACTAATGTAATCATTCATTATGAGTATACATGCAGATGATGTGGTTGTTTAGATTGAATGGTAAAAAGAAAGAAAATGTCACCTTAGTGTCAAATTTATATATATTTATATATTATATTTCTTTCTGTGTTTTATTGAGGAAATTTGCAGTAACGTTCATGTATATGTTATTATATTCTATTGTTTACTGTCTTCTCTGTGTCTTCAGCCACGTGTAAATGATTTTGGTAACGTTATGAGTAAAAATGTCTCTATATGTCATTATTTTTACATGTTGGTACATGTTCAGCAGCACAAAGCAGAACTGTCTATGCTACCTTTAGATTAAATGGTTTAAATAATAATGCCATTATTTTAATGTTGTGGTAAAAATTTCTTTTTGAAAACTTGACCTGGATTAAACGAATGAACTTGTTAATAAATTAAACTTCAAAGCTTTAATATTCTGTTCAGAGTGATATCAAACTATATCGTTTTTCCATATGAATGGATACTGTTTTTAAATCAAATACAAAAATTGTGGGATCTTCATGTTACATGAATTAATCAACTATCATCTATCCATCCTGGACAGGTTGCCAGGTCTTTACAGGTAGGACAGAAAGACACAAAAACAACCCTTCAAACCTTATTTAGTGTCAAATGTGTTCGTCTGTGGGACCACCAAAAGAAAACTTCTTTTCTCCACTTGTACTACATACATTTGACCCACACATGTGATTGTTTTTCATGTTTGGAGACTTTTCCTTGACTCTCATTCAACTCCTGCAGACTTCTCCTTTACCACTGACCCAAAAATCGAAGCCATTGGCTTTTTGAAGCCATTTGGGGACATAACTATTGTATCCAATTGAACAAGCTGTCCCCAGCTGATTGGTCTTTATTCTGAAATGTGTCTCCATAGGAAATCTATGATGGAAACACAGACACACAGAGAGAGAGAGTCGGGGAAAAATGAAAGGCACACTGAGTTCAGAGATATTAAGGGGTGATTTAAAGACGAAAGCTTTGGAGTGTTAATGCACCCACACACACACACATCACAATACCCCCACCGCTCACATCCTCCCACAGGCTGCCATTTCAGAAGGATGCTTTGCTTTTTTAAAAAGTTTGAATATTTCTCTTTGTTCACGTTTCAAGGACGCGAGCAGCCGCCGCTCGTGTGCAGATGGGGGCGAGCGGGAGTCAGAGAGAGGCTAACACAGAGAGAGAGAAGGAGAGAGAGAGGGGAGACATTTCTGCATTTCTGATTATGAAACCTTCTTATTGGACCTTGAAGTCACAGCTTTGGATTTAATGAAAGGCTGTGTAATGAATGAGTGAAGGAGGAGGATGTTTTTTTTTTTTTTAAGTTGGCGTGTCACACAGAAGCGGGTTGTCTGAGCGAGGAGAAAATGGGATGTTAACATCTGTTTTCACGACCCGTCCTCGCCTCGTTTCCCCCACAGTTTGGCAGCTCTGACACGGATCCAGAGCCAGATATTCTGCAGGACGTGAAAAATATAACGAAACAAAGTCACAAATAACGCGTCGTCCATGGTTGCGCCCCGTGTAGAGGAGGCCGAAGCACAACATAAGAAATACTCAACTTCCTCAAGACTCAAGAAGAACCAATGAGGCGTGTTTTAATTTACAAGTAATAAAGAAGAGGACCAAAGAGCTTCAGGACGGACAAAAGGCCAAAGTAACAAACAAATCTATGCACATCTGACCTGACAAAACAAAATGTTGGCGCCTTACTGCGTAAAAGAAATACGCGTTACTTCTGTTTAAAACAACGGTGACTTATCGCATTTGGTGTGAACACGACATAAAATTTAACATCATTTTAGAACTAATAGTAAGAAACTAATGTGGCTGGTTGAGTCAGGTGGAAGCTGGGTGATTTTCTCTCCCTCGCAGTGACCAATCAGCAAGCAGGACAGTGACACACCTGACACCACTCAATCCATTCACTCAAAAGAAACAAACCCACACACAAAAACAACACGACGGCACTTTCCGAATTCCTCTCCGCAGAGAGTAGCCGTGCATTCCTGCTTAAATGAGCCTCTGTGTCAGTGTAAACTCCATCGAAAACATCATTCTCGGGAGTCTTTCATCCTCCAACACCTCTGATTTGTGATGTCAGTATTCTGCATGCGCGTGTGTGGAGGTGTCGCAATCCGCGGGTGGTGGCGTGTAACGAGTGCCGAGCTGCGGCGCGACACTCCTCAAATCAGATGATGTCGACGCATCTGCGCTCGCGTCCTGCTGCCTTCAGACGGCTGCAGGAAGTTAATGAAGTCGAGGAGGAACCTTTTTCTTTCTTTTTTATTTTTTTTTCATGAAGCAGCAGCGGAGAACTACCCACTGAGTTCAACAGGCGCGAGGAGAGTTTTTAATGTTGATGCTCCTTCTGTTCCCACATTTAACCCCAGTTTGATGCTTTTATTTTTTGTCAGAAGTGTTCGACATTAAAGCAGGATTTTTATTTGAACACCTTACTATATGTTTGACAAAATTTTGACACCTTATTATGACAAATCTTAGACGCCTTACTATAAAAAATTCTGCCTATTTTTTGATGCCTACTGTAATATTTTTGACTCATTTTTGACACCTTGCAGATTTTTGAAGCTTTCCTACATTTTTTTTGACAAAATTTTGACGCCTTACTTTGACATTTTTGAAAACAATTTGACGGCTTACTGTAAAAAAATATATTTTTTACACATAACTATAATATTTTTGACCAAATCTGAAGCCTTACTGTAAAAAAATATATTTTTTTACACATAACTATAATATTTTTGAACAAATCTGAAGCCTTACTGTAAAACATATATTTTTTACACATAACTATAATATTTTTGACAAAATTTGAAGCCTCACTGTAAAAAATGTTGGCAACATTTTGACACATTACTATAACATTTTTGAAAACAATTTGACTCCTTACTGTAAAAAAATGTTGGCAAAATGTTGACACATTACTATAACATTTTTGAAAACAATTTGACTCCTTACTGTAAAAAAATGTTGGCAACATTTTTGACACCTTACTATAACATTTTTTAAAACAATTCGACACCTTACTGTAAACATTTTTTGACAAAATTTTGACTCCTTACTATAACATTTTTGATAACATTTTGACGCCTAATATGATATTTTTTGACTCACTGTTGACACCTTACGTTTTACTGGCACTTATTCATTTATACAGCAGAAAAGGGAATTGGTCTTGTAACCAAAGAGTTGTCGGTTCAAATCCCACGCAAGGGTTACACAAATTTAGACTCCTAGTGTCGGGACAAAAGGGGACAGGTACATCAGGGAGGACTATTCAATTCAAATACATGGATTGTCTGCAGTGGAGAAAAGATTAAAACTAAACCTTTTAAATATCACTTTGACACCAAAAATATCAGCTTTTTCCATCTCGGACTTGTGTCTTGTGTCACGCCGCTTCCACCCGTGTCTGCACACATTTATTTAGGGGCAGAAAAACAAACAAACAAAATCAATTGGACCAAATGTTCCCTGCTTTTGCCTCACGGGGAGCTGGAAAAAAAGAAGCCACTGGAGACACTAATGTCACGTCGTTATTATTTTATAGGACCTTTTTTTTTGTCTTCACTGACCTGCAGGGAATTTGACTCCCTGCAATTACTAACATACACATGGATGGTGTGTTTTTAAAGGCATGTTCACCCCGAAGGAAATCACTTACTGACAACACAACCTTCCCTCCTCCTCCTCCTGAGTGGCCTGCCATGGGGAAGCTGGTGCAACATCGCATCAACACAGCGTCAACCCGCAGAGGGCAAATCAGTGACTCAAGGCAAACCAAGCATTTCTGTGGGGAGCCTTCATATACACTGATATATATCTGTGTGTGTGTGTGCATGAGTCTCCGCCCTGAAGGAACGCAGTAAACACTTCTTTTATTATGATTTGAATATCAGCTCAGACTCTCAGGGAGAGGAGGAGGAGGAGGATAAATGATTAACATTAATTATGATCCATTTGCTTGCCAAGACTGTAATTATTCTGTTGCCACACAAACTGTGCTGCTTTTTTTTTCCATACGACACTGACGCGCGAAGATTTTTTGGTCAACAATCAAAGGACCAGAGAAGCTAATTGTTTCACTTGTCAGAAAAGAAAAAAAAACAACATGAAAAGAAAAGAAAAGACACTGTGCAACAGTGTGTGAGTGTGTTGTGGGGATTTAAATGTTCAACTGTCATGTCCAAGACAACCATAGTTCCAGAAGAAAACAAATTGCAGTGTCATGATTGCCACTCATTTATACTATTTTAAATTTTTAACCATCAAAAAATTATCATTTTACAGCCAATATTTACAGTGATATTTCAGGTGTTTTAAAGTTCTAGCTTTATGTTGTAGTCTTTTTAACTGGTTTACAGTTTGGCATTGAGATCTGTTGTAATACGACTGGGACACAGATTTAAGCCACTTAACAAAAAGGCTCATCTTATAAAATACATGCCACCTTAAGTCCATCATATCCTTAATTTATGTTTCCCACTTTATCTCAACATTTAACAGCCTTATTTCACCTGCTAACTTTGTCAATCGCTCATTTCCGCAGGGACACAGGAGCTGCTGGCCTACTGCTGCCTCGTGTGTTCACTTTGTGTCACTGAGGTAGATCTGAACAAAGGATGAATTCACACAGCAAGACATTAGAAATTACTGATGGAGGATCAACACATTCTGCTGTGCTCTATGGGATTTGTGAGAAGGTTGCTCCGACTTTCCGAGTTGGAAATTCCGCGTTCCGACTACAAATAGAAGCATAAACAATGAAGATGTCTCTTTGGGGAGAGATGATTTCACTCTCTGTCACGCACACAGACACATGTGATTTGTTCCTCACTAATTAAAAGAGTGATTTATGTATTTATTTACCGTCTTCTGGACCTGCTGGTCCTGCGGTTATTGAAGCCTCTGTCTGGAGACACATTTTTCATATGAGAAATTCATTTTGTGCTAAATTAAAAATCCACTCACAGTGCCTGGTTTCACTTGCGTGTGGTCACAAAGATCCATGCCGCCTCATCGAGCCCGTGATATGGGAGTGAAAAATCTATTAAAGCTGTGGTAGGCGACATATTTTTGTTGTTATTGATCGATAATCTGATAACAAGCTTTCATCACCGTGTAAATCAAGTCGATGTGAGAGAGAACTCTACTTCGGCTCCACCTCTAGACTCTGATTACAGTCTTGGTAAAATTAGGTTTGACTTTGACTGATCACAGAGATGACGCCACCTGTTGGCTGTTCTACTAAGCAGATGCATTTTTCACGTCCCTTCAGTGGAGAGGTCACTTTTGCAGCATTTTATAAAAAGAAAATTTCTATATGGTAAATAAACGTAGAAATTGATTTTAAGAAGAGCTCATTATTTGAGGTGGATATATAGATTATCTCATTATTTGGCAGCTAGTTTCTTTTTTTCATTTAGGGGTCACAGCAGCAGATCATCTTCCTCTCTTGTCCTGTCCCTTGTGTCCTCTTGCCACACTGTCCTCATGTCCTCCTTCACAACCTCCATGAACATTCTCGGTGGTCTTCCATCTTCAACATCCTTTGTCCAAAAAAAATCACTCTCTGACTGTCTCCAAACCGTTGAATCCAAGCTGTCCCTGAAATATGCTTTAATTTCCAATCCTGATGTCCATCCTGGTCAATCCCTGCGAAGATCTCAGCATCTTCAGCTCCAGCGCCTCCTGTCTTTAAGACAATGGCACTGTCTCCAAACTCATAGCAGATCTCACTACCTTGGTCTACCTTGGAAGGTCTAGACCTTCCCTGCCTGCACTCTCTTCTTCTTCTCCTCCTCACTTGTCCACTGTCCATTGCTTTGGACAGTTGACCTCAGGTATTTAAACTCACATCAACCCACATCAATCACTTTTTGTTCAAAAAAAAAATGTAGCACAAAGTGCTCGGCAAGGAGCCACAAACCCAACTTCAGTCTGGGCAAAGAGCCAAACACCACTTCTTTAAGGTGCTTGGACCTCGCCATGAAGACACCATTTTAGAAAATAGAAAATCTAAAACGAGATAAAAAAAGGTGCATTTTGAGTTTTTTTTCTCCGTGGTCCTCAGGTTCTCCAGCACACTGTTCCATAAATGCGGGGTGTAACAAAAAGTTTTAGCAATGGGACTGGTTAAAAGGCCAGTGCAGGACGACCTCAAGATCTGTGACGGTTCATAGGGTAAAAGCAAGACCATGAAGACATTTTAAAATCCATTAAAAGGACCTTAAAATCAATCCTGACACACACGGGGCACCACAACCGGTGTAATGTTGTCAACACACAAGGACAGACCTTCATCTGTCCAGGCTCTCGTCCACGTGTCCCGGACTCTCACTACACATTACAATATCGTCTGCAACATACTCCCCTGAGACTCGTTTTAAGACTATTTTAGCAGCTGTTTGTTGAGAAAGTGGACGCTACAAGTACAGGACGGTAGGTTCGTCTCGCTCTGAGTGTCTGAGTAAACAAAAACCAAGTGACACCAGTGAGAGCCAGGCCAAACATCACTCACCTCTCCAGAGAAGGCTTGTCCGTTGAGCAGGTGTTCGGAGCCTTGACCGTCCTCGCTGCCAAAGTGTAGCCGGATCTCCTCCAGGCGGTGGCTGTACGTCATGGGTCCTCCAGAGATGTTCACCAGATGCTCCTTGTCCAGACGCAGAGACACGTGTCGACCTGTGTTGTACATCGTCCCTCCGACCTGAGGACAAGAGAAGCAGAAGAAGAAGACGATGAGTGTCGGTGAGAGACACTGAAGCAGCGAGTGTTGGGAATCGAACATCAATTTCATCGATCGTCACTTAAATTTTTCATTTGTAACATAATTAAAAACCTGTTTTCTAAAGCAGATTCTCTCATATCTGGATTTATTGATCAGGTGGAGCGTGTGGATGACGTCCAACACTGTCTCATTAAATCAAAAATGGATTTCTGCTGACAGAGCGTTCTATGACTTGCATATGAACATATATATATATATTTATATATGTATATATTCGGGAGGAGACGCAGCGTCGAAGCTGTAAATTGTAAATCCATCCATTTGAGAAGATAAAACACGACGGTAGATGTTTGTAGAAGGTTCTTCACATTAAATTAGATAAAAGTTAGTAGAATCATTTAATGTTAAAACATGTGTGCGGAGACGACACCAAAATATTACACGTTACTTTAAATTTGAAATAAATATGTATATTTTAGCCCTTCCTGATTGGATTTTGTTTTTCTTGTGTATTGTGTATTCACGTTCAACATGAATTATAATAATAAATCATGCTATTATCTCGTCAATCAGGCAAAGTTATGCTGGGAAAAAAGGTAGACCAAACGATGAGTGTGCAAAAGCTTTCCAAAATTGGCAAAATAGTTTGAGATTTTATGGATTTTACTTATTTTAATAAAATGTGTAATTTCGGCTTCATAAATATGGTTATATTCAGATTCATTTGCTATTCCAAATGTGTGAGGTGATGAAACCAAAATATTAGGCCTGTTGATTTGTCATTTTGGCGGAAATAAATACATATATATATTTCATGTTATTTTTGTGAGTTTTGGTGAAATTTTAATTATGCTGGAAACATTTTGCCCAAACACAGGCACGTTAAACATCTTTTCTTTTTGAACTTTTATTTATTTTTATTTTAAAGGTCACAAACTAGGGTGGAAGTCAGTGTATTTGGTTGATTTTATTGCATATTCCTTTACCTCTACGTCATTCCGCGGCTTTATGGGAATAATTGATTGGTATTTTTCACCATTTTCTGACCAAACAACTAATCGAATAATCAATAAAACAATAAAAAACAAAATAGTCCACTGCTCAGCCCTGAATAAATCCATCAACTTAAATGCAAATTAGACTCAAACGAAACACAATAGAAGTTTATTTTACTGTAACAAATACAGAATCAGTGAAAAATAAGTATTAAAAACTGGTTTATTTCACTGTTTTTAAATATTATATCTCTTGTTTGAGCTACGGGTGAACTTGATGTGTGTACCTAATAAAGTGGCTGATATGTTTTTGAGGAGTTTCCAAACTCACCATCACCTCCACTCCACCTTTATTCTCCTCCATGACTTCCCATCAGCCTCTCCTCCACCTCCCTCTCTCCTTATCTTTACATCACCACCTCCTCCTCCTCCTTCTCCTTTTTAAACCATTGATTTTCCCTTTTCTTTTTTTTCTCTCTCTCCTTTCAGAACGTCTATAAAATATTTACAGTGTGTGGGCAGACTTCTTTCTCTGGGAATTCACAGTAGTGGGGGTGTGATGGTTTTGAGAGTGCGTGGTAAAAGGAGCGAGGGAATAGGAGAAAAGAGAGAGAAAGGGGGAGAGGGAGAGGCAGATAAGATGGAGATGGAAGTCCAACACAGTCGTGGCTCGAATATCAACGCCTCACGTTAAAAAACCCAGCATAAATAAGTAAACAGTGCTGATAAAGATCGTTTTTTTGTAATTCCATGTTTCCGCCTCTGGATCCCTCCTCGCTGTGGACCGTGTTGATGTCAAACCTTTGAACACAAAACTTCTCTCCTCTTTTCATCATCATCTCTGCGTCCTTTTTCCTTTTCCTCACCTGAGGCCGCTCCGCGCTCCGTGCCGTCTTTTGTGTTTGAGTGTTGTTGCAGTTTACATCACCGCCTCTCCTGCTGTCTAATTAAATAAAAAACCCTGAGGACCGTTGAGAGTGTCGATGCTGATAAGAAGCAAAATAAATAAATAATAAATAAATAAATAAATAAAAAAGTCGACTCCTAATCTGTCAAAAATGAGAGACGACATCAGCGAAACCAGAGCTCAAGCCGATGAAGAGAAGCTGATTTCTTTTAAAGTCAGGGCAGATTTTCAGTAATGATTATTCCACAGTGCAGTGGAAAATCCTTTAATCTTTGTTGTGATCGCGTTTTCATGTATATTTTCTGGCAGGACTTTCATTCTTGCACCTCCACAACATGTCGCTTTGCATTTTCGTCCAATTAAAAATAACAGTACAGTTTTTCTTTTTTAAACTGTACTGACTGTGTGTGAGTGAGCGCCCCCCTTGTGGCAGGATACCGGTGGACACTAGTGTGAATACAAGGACAAAAACAGAGCAGAATCGATGTCTTAAGAATATGTTTACTGCTTTATCTACAGAAACTGAAGTTTCTTAACCCGCTAGCTCTCCCACACCAAACCCTTTGAAGAAAACCAGTGATTTAAGCTCACAGGGACACAGGAGCTGCTGGTCAACTGCTGCCTCGTGTGGTCACTTTGAGTCACTGAGGTCAATCTGAACAAAGGATTTCAAAAGCCAAAGTGACAAATTAAGACATTATAACTTAGTGATTGAAGCAGCAGTGAATCAACAACTGCTGTGTGCTGTGATGTAAAATCATTAATTTTCTCTATGGAGTTTGGTGTGGGAGAGTGAGTGGTTTACAAAATGAAACAAATTTTCAGTCAATAATAGTCTGTCGGACAGTGAGATAAAGCTGTAAACACACTGTTAAGACATCACAGAGATAAGTGGGTGTAGATTTAATGAGGTGAGCCTTTAGTTGAGTGGCTAAAATCTGTTGTGTCACCAGGAAAAACTCATTTTAGCCACTTAACAAAACAATCACAGAATAAAATCAATTCCATCTTTAGTCTACGATGTCTTAAGAAGACGTTTGCAGCTTTATCTCACTGTTAGACAGACTTTCACAACAGGAAACTTGAAGTTTTTGTCACAGTATAAACGTGTTTCTCTCTGCACCAAACCCCATTAAGAAAACCAGTGATTTAAGCTTACAGGGTCACAGGAGCTGCTGGTCAACTGCTGCCTCGTGTGGTCACTTTGAGTCACTGAGGTAAATCTTAACCCATCTTTTCAAAAGCCAAAATCACAACATGACACATTTGAACTCACTGATGGAGGCAGCAGTGGAGCAACAACTCCTGTAAGCTGTGACGTTAAAATCACTGCTTTTCTCTATGGGATTTGGTGTGGGAGAGAGAATTCTCGATTTCTACACAAACAAATGAGGAATTTGGAATTCTGATCTTGTGAGGATCAGGTACAAGGTAGAGATCTCATTCAGCAGTGTTTAGCAGTAGCTACAGGTGGGGAGAGGTGGGATGTTGTGGTGGTATGTTATTTTACAGTTGAATAAAAGTGTATTTACTTCATTTGTCTTGTTGCTGCTGCAGTAATTACCCAGACAAAGTCAACGCGGTGGAGAGGAGAGCAGACGAGAGGCTGCAAACAAAAGCAGACGCCGCCGTCTTCCAAATCTGCCGTCTCATTATTCTCCCGGAGTCTCGACACTTTTGCGAGTGCCGGAGTAATTATCATGAGCGCGGTGGAGTTCATATTTTTTTTTTCTCTCTCGGTCGCCAGATTTATCTGTGGAGGAAATCTCACCGACGCTGGTGTGATACTCGTAAAAATAAATCCCGCCTGTCAGATCAGCACAGGCGTGTACAGCTGTCGTATATTGTTCCGCGGAAGAGGAACACTTAACCGCCGCGCTCGTCTCACGTCTCAACATTACACTATTAGACTCATTACGCTGTCTCAGCTCTCATAACAAATGGCTCTGGCAGCACTTGAATCCCCTTTATTTTTTGTGTGTTGTTGCCTCTGTAAACAATGTATATGAAATCTGGACTCCACATGAAGTAAAACTCCACATAAATGTTGATATGAGAGTTCAGGACCCTGTGAAGTGAGGCACTTAAACATCATCTGGTCACTGTTTCTCTCACTGCTGTGAGGTTTTAGCCACTTAAAACACTCACGTAATAGATTCTACGCATGTTTGCAGTCTTATCTCACTGTTGGACAGACTTTTACAACAGGAAACTTGCAGTTTCTGTCACGATATAAACTCGTTTGTCTCTGTACCAAACCTCATAGAGAAAACCAGCGTTTTTACATGGGAGCTGCTGGTCTACTGCTGCCTCGTGTGGTCACTTTATGTCACTGAGGTAAATCTGAATGAAGATTTCAAACACCAACATGACAAAATAAGACATCTGAACTTAGTGATGGAGGCAGCAGTGGATCAACAACTGCTGTGCGCTGTGATGTAAAATTAATGATTTATTCAATGGACTTTGGTGTGGGAGAGAACACAGTTTAAAAAGTGATACAAACTAACATTTTCAGTGTAGAAGCTGTTAAATAATGGGGCAAATATGGTCTTAAGATAGCATACACTTAAGCTAATGTGTTTCTTGTTCAGTGGTAAAATATTTTTTTTGCTACTGTCCCCACTGGCAGCCATGTTTTCACTGAGCTCACCGAGCGCAGTCACATGTCTTTAACGTACACGCACCTTATACAACCTCACTTCAAACAAACCCTGAAGCGTCTCTGTAATAGGAGTGTGCTTCTCTGTGTGAGCAGAAATACACAATCACTCACTGTTCAAACGCGTGACCTCATTATGAACGAGCGCCCGTTTATTTTTACTCCGTCCCACTCACTCACTCGCTCACATGTGCCGCTGCCAGAAATACTCAGCAAATGTGGTTTAATCTGCGGCTGAAAATAGTCCGTAAACAAATCTGCCGCTTCCTCACGTTTGAGTCGCTGCATCAGCCGGATGAATATGTGACGGAGAAAATACCAGACTCTTCAGGTTTGGTCTGTCTTTGTCTTCGAGAGCCACGTTTCTTTTCCCGCCTTTGTAAACTTTACACGCACAAGCCTCAGAAATACGGTTTCTTTGAACTGAGTGTAACTGAGTTTTTCCATGTCAAAAAAAAATCTATAACATTCAATACGATTCAACTTTTTCGGGCCATTTAATTCATTTTGGTCAAAAGTGTCTTTCAAATTTGGTTATTGCATTTGATAATTTTAGTAATTCTACACTTTTTAGCCCTCATTAGGACCAGGATTTGGTCCAGTAAGAGACTACAGGTCCTGAAAAAGTCCGAAAACGCCTTAAAGAGAAGACATGAATAAAAATCTCCATGTTTCAATGTCTCGTATCACACGTGTCTTTCAAATTTGGATATTGCAATTGTTCATTTAGGGAATTTTGCAATTTTCAGACCCTGATTAGGACCAGGATTTGGTCCTAATCACACCATGTCCTGAAAAACGTCTTAAAGAGGAGACAGGAACACTCACAGTGTCTCTCAGTGTTTCGTGTCACACGTTCACCACCATGTGTCTCCTGTAATCCACTCAAACACGCCTCACTTTGTTCGAGCAGCATTAAATGTGCTTTTAATTTGTTCCTGAGAAGCTTCCAGGAGCGATGGAGCTGAAAAAGAGGGACAGTGGCATCGTCTCACACTGCTCTTCCTCCTCCTCCTCCTCCTCCTGCTTCCTTTAACAGATAGCGGTGATCTCAGTGCTACACCACATTAGCGGTAATAGCCTGGCGAGCGTAAACAAGTCATAAAGGAGATTGTGGGACAGTGTGCGGCTCAACTCAGGAGGTGTCGTGGGCAGGTAACGGTAATAGCAGACATCAGCGGCGTCGGCGATAATGAGAAAACACAAGGAACATCATCATTATGTGAACACACACACGGATCAATGGAGTCATTTAGACCTCGTTGTCCACTAACTGCTCTGAATGTTTTGCTATTAGGCCGCGCCGATGCTCTGTTTACGCAAAGACACGCCATAAACTGTCGCTAACACACCTGAGGAGATCAGCGTCACGTCTGAGGCCTTTTCAAGAGACTCTGAGGGAGAATTAAGAGCAGAACAGAAGAGAGTTTAAACTTTGAACTAATGTCATGTGACTGCGTTAGTTTACTCCGCCATGTTGGCAGGAAGCAACACCGGTGCTGGATTCGAGAGTTCACTGTCACTTTAAATCCACGCAGATCAAGCAAAATATCACAGAACCGGACTATAAGTAGATTTTGGAATTCTAAGTAGATTTTGGAATAATAAATAGATTTTTAAACTATTAGTAGATTTTGGAATAATAAGTTGATTTTTAAACTATTAGCAGATTTTGGAAATTTAACTAGATTTTGGAATTATAAGTAGAATTTGGAATAATAAATAGATTTTTAAACTATAAGTAGATTTTTAAACTACAAGTAGATTTGGAATTCTAAGTAGATTTAATAATAAATAGATTTTTAAACTAAAGTTGATTTTGGAATTCTAAGTAGATTTTGGAATAATAAATAGATTTTAAACTATTAGTAGATTTTGGAATAATAAGTTAATTTTAAACTTTTAGCAGATTTTGGAATTTAAGAATTTGGAATAATAAATAGATTTTTAAACTATTAGATTTTAATAATAAATAGATTTTTAAACTATTAGTAGATTTTGTAGATTTTGGAAATTTAAGAATTTTTTAAATAGATTTTTAAAGTAGATTTTGGAGATTTTGGAATAATAAATAGATTTTGTATTTAATAAATTAAGTTTTTAGTAAGTAATTTTGGAATAATAGATTGGAATTTGGAATAAAATAGATTTTTAAACTACAAGTAGATTTTGGAATTCTACGTAGATTTTGGAATAATAAATAGATTTTTAAACTACAAGTAGATTTTGGAATTCTACGTAGATTTTGGAATAATAAATAGATTTTTAAACTATTAGTAGATTTTGGAATAATAAATTGATTTTTAAACTATTAGCAAATTTTGGAAATTTAACTAGATTTTGGAATTATAAGTAGAATTTGGAATAATAAATAGATTTTTAAACTATAAGTAGATTTTGGAACTATAAGTAGATTTTGGAATAATAAATAGATTTTTAAACGATTAGTAGATTTTGGAACTATAAGTAGATTTTGGTATAATAAATAAATTTTTAAACTATTAGTAGATTTTGGAAATTTAAGTAGATTTTGGAACTATAAGTAGATTTTGGAATAATAAATAGATTTTTAAACTACAAGTAGATTTTGGAATTCTAAGTAGAATTTGGAATAATAAATAGATTTTAGAATTTTGAACTATAAGTAGATTCACAAGTACAATAAATGGCATATACATTAAGTACTTTTACTTATAATAATAATAATATTGTAATATCATCTTGAAGGTATTTAATTTCATTGTTTTATTTCCACGCCTGAAGCAGATGCTCCTGCTGCTTCACCAGCTGTGACGAGGAAACTGTTAAATGTCGTCCGTGGTGATGAGGTTGGTTCGTACATTAGACAGAAACATGTGTATTTATATCAAAGTGTGTGTGTGAACGCCTGCAGGTAATAATCAGCCAATCATGGCGGAGGCATAATGTGTTTGATTAAAACTCAGGAGGAACAGACGTGCTCTTCACTCAGGTGTGCAGACGTAGACAGTAAATGGAAACGTATAGATGCCGAGAGGTGATGTACAGAATCTATGAATACAGAGAGCACATAGAAGACAAAACAACAGCAGGGAAAAGTAAAGAAAGAAACAAGAAAAAAGACACACACACACACACTAAGAAAACAAGAGTTTTTTTCACTTCTGTGTCCCAGCTTTCACCAGAAAATAAATAAACTGGGCCGTGCATCGCAAATGTAAATGTACTTAAGGCCGGGAAATCCTTAAAACTAAGTGGTTTGTGCCAAATAAAAAAGTGTCATCGGTCTGTGTTTAAGAGCAATAGAAGTGTTTACTTGTATAAAATGTTAAATTTTAAACCAGATTCCTGCAATAAGAGTGCGGCA
This sequence comes from Solea senegalensis, assembly GCF_019176455.1. Taxonomy (NCBI): domain Eukaryota; kingdom Metazoa; phylum Chordata; class Actinopteri; order Pleuronectiformes; family Soleidae; genus Solea; species Solea senegalensis. The sequence goes on from NC_058041.1 coordinate 17,521,265, forward strand.
CAATCATTTGCTTTCTTTAAAACACATTAATGGTCTTAAATGTATAAAAAAACACAACATGTGTACTTTTATGTGTAACTTTAAATCATAATTAACAGTTTAAATAAAGGTCAGTATTAGCCAACACAGTACTTAGTATCAGTATTGGTCCAAAACAACTGGCAAATGGCAAACAAAACAAAACCTGGTATATGAATCGACACAGTTTGAGATTTATGTCTCCGAAAATTGGTTTTTATATTTGGTTAGAAAAAAAAAAAAGCGAAACTACTAAAACGGTTGTGGCTGCCAGATTTAGACGTCAAATTCCAGTGACGTCACGTGTAAGATCCGAACTCCAAACCTCCAGAATCGTGACTTAACCAGTCTCCTACTGGAAGATACCAGCTGTCAATCACACTGGTGTCCACTCACACGTGTCTTTATTGTACTTTATCGTCTATTTATCTTTTAGAAAGAAGTGAAACTAGTGATCAAGCCCAAAATCTTCCCATATCATTTTCTTCAACCAGTGGAGTCGCCCCCTGGTGGCTATGCATTATAATTATTTTAGGTCTGCATTGGTGACCTCAGCAGAAGCAGATTGGAGTATGATATAAGATGGTAGAAAATGATGAGGCGTTTTTAGCTTCTCTGTAACATAAATACAGCAGAAACATAAATAGTAGTTGAGTTTAAAGTTGAAAGTTAAAGTTGTTTAACATGTGAGTGAAGCAGATGCTGCTGCAGAAGAAGAGTTATAATGAAAGTAAAACGCTGTGCAGGAGGAAAAACTTCATGGATTTTAAGAGACAAGGACAAGCTTTGATTTGACCTCACTGAGAGTAAAAGTCCTAAAACCTGTTTGTTTTTTTTAATCGTCTATTTGACTCTAATGAGACAAAACTTTAGTCAGTCTCCACAACACTGAACATTTATTCATTCACTCCTTTATTTAATGGGGACAATGCAGTTTGCAGATGCTGATGAGCTCCACAAAGAGTTTACTTTTGTTTTTGTTTTAAGCGATTGCTAATTTGCAAAACTCCAGTCACTGTCTGGGCTTTTATATGAAATCCATCAAAACACACAAACAACAAATGAATTTAGCTAAAATGACGAAAGCTCTGACCTAATTATAAGTAGATTTTGGAATTATAAGTAGATTTTAGAATTATACAATGTTTTTGATACTTTTACTTCTAAAACTTAGGTACATTTTATATCAGAAAATGACTTTTGATACTTAATTACAGTAAATGTCATATACTTAAAGACTTAAAGTAATTATATAAACAAGTGACTTCAAATTCTACTAAAGTCATTTTCTGGTAAAATACTTCATATTTACTTAATATTTATTTAACTATAGTCAATTTTGTTGGAGTTGGATAAATGTCTGTTTCTTACCCACATAACTGTCTAACTTGAAACTGGTCAGGTGACTTCCTGAGGTCACACTTTGACATTGTTTGGATAAGAAGTACTGCACTAAAAAAAAAAGTTGAGCTCTGCACAGGTACACTCAATTATTAATGGCTCGCACTCATCAGCTCACACAGTGCAGGCTATAGAATCCCAGATCAAACAACATAGAATATATGTGGAGATCGCGGCTCCCTCAGGCCACAGAAGCCCCTCAGCTCCTCTCTGTACGTCAGCCGATGATTCTCCTGACACTCTCTCTCTTTTTGTCTTCTCACCGGTTTAATCACATATGATTCTTTTTTTTCCTCCAGAGTTTTAAATTGAAACATGAAAAACTCACCAATGTTAATGCATTTCTCCTTAAAAATAACAGCGTAGAAGCTTTAATGTGACAGGCTTTGTGAGCGAAAACCATCCTCCCTGATTTTAATGACATTAGAAGAAGAATAAAGAGGTCAAGGGAGGACGTGTGGTTGTAGAAAGTGCTTACATTACATCTTTTTTTGAATCCCGAGCACCTGAAAACTACGTGCCCACGAGTCCCTTTGTTCTCAGTGAGGAGGCAGAATTTCTCCTCCGTGTCCGTCATTATCTGCACACGCATGATGGAAAAAAAAAAAACACGGGAAGTGGAACATCGTCCACAGGAAGTATATGTTCTTATAAATGTCGTCAAATCACGGGAAATAAAAGCCGCTAAAAGCAGGCAGTTCATTCATTATTTAAAAAAGTCAACTCTGAAGCTGCAGTATGTAACTTTAAAAATAATGCGTTCACACAGTGTCGATGGACAGATCTCGTGTCTCCCGGTGACATCCACACAGGAAGTGATTTGTTGTTTCAGAAGTGCTCAAAAAAGTCATTCGGCAGTTTGGCAGGGAAAATAAAAGCTTCTCGCCTCCGCTCGTCCCTGCTCTGCTGCTGTATACACACAAACGCTCCCTCAGTCGGGTCTGAATGAAAACAACATTATTCACATGCCGTGTACCAAACGTCAAGTTTAAAGTGGTTATAAACGTAGGTTTATTGACATACTTTCCGCTATAAATGTAAGGAACACTTGACAGACTTCACTTGGCACATGACTTACTGAGGTCATCAGTGTTTCACGTTGTTTGGATGAAAAATCCAAAAAGCCACTTCTAGATATATTCTGTTGGTTTAAGACTTTTTCTTGTAATGTTAAAAAAAAAAGGAAAAAAGAAAAAACTCATTTTAACAAGGTTTTACACTTCTTTAGAATATTAGCAGTGACAAAAACACAGAGAAAACAGGCTCATGCTGGACAAGTACAGCAGTATTTGTCCTAAATGTCCCTTTAGGACATAATGAAAACGTGAATTTTCAGCTCTCGTCAGATCAGTTCACCATCTTCTCTGTGAATCCTGTGACCAGACATCGTCGTCTAACCTCTGTCCCTCCTCACATTAACCTGCTTCCACCTCTCTCTCCCTCTCTCGGCTCAGTGTATCACTCTCGTTGCCATTCCTGCCATACCACTGGCTTTCAGAGTGGAGCCAGTCGGGGTAGATTAGCCGCCCGCGACCGCCGCTGGAAATCAAATAACAGCTGATAAGGCGGAGGAGGGAGTGAGACGCAAATAAAGCTCGGCATATTGTCGGAGCGTTTTCTTTCTGGAGCAGAAGATCGCAATCAGAAAAAAAGAAAAAAGTGGACAAGGGTTCTGTTTAGGAATTCAGCAAAGGTGCGAGTGCCAGTTCATCTTGTTCCCGAAATTTAAAAGTTCTCCGCCAAAGTCATAAAGTGTACGAGTGTCGAGAGAGTGAGTGGAAAAATAAAAATAACACGCTTCCTGACACGGCAAAGACGAGCAAAGACGAACAAAGACGGGCAAAGACGAGCAAAGACGGGCAAAGATGAACAAAGATGGGCAAAGACGAGCAAAGACGGGCGAAGACAGCCGCCGTGGTTGAAGCGTCTTTGATGGGAGACAGGTACGACGATTAATATTTGATGCTATTGATGGCTGTTGTGCTCAGAATGAGAGTTATGTTACAGCGGCAGTTTCATCTGTAACATCACAAAACACAGTCTCCCGGCAACAAAGTGATTCTGCGTTTGTAGTTGTTCTAAAACAACTAATCAATGGATGAAGAGAAACTACAGTCTGAAGTGGAGACAGTTCTTAAAAGAATCTGCTGACTCGACTAAAAAAGGGGGAAGTTTGTTTGTTTCAGCTGCAGATGAATAAAAAAAAAGTTTAAGGATAAAGTTTAGTTCAAGATATTTGGTCCATTCATGTCCTCAGATGAGGGGTGTCCACTAAAGGTTAACATAACAGAGGTCATGTACAACCTTGTTGGGACCGTCTACAAATTTCTACAGTGTATTGTCTCTAAAATGGCTGCAAAACAATTTTTTATTGCTAATAAATGACCATAAATATATATTAAAGTACCTACCCTACCCTAACTAATAGTGTGACTAAAAATGATTGATTGTAGTATAATCTACATAAATCCAGTGAAGATTGTCTGTTGAGTGAAATTTCCCCCCTAACTGTATTATGGTTTTGATATTACTAATTCTTCTTCTTTGCTTTCAAAGATGTTGCCGTGTAATCTACAGGAGACCAGTGAGGTCTATAGTGATTTTTTAGGCACCATACTGCATTATTGTGTAGATATTATCTAAAATTCTGCATAAAAAATAGCCAAAAATTATGAAAAATTGAGCTTTTTAATCTAAAATGATGTTCGATTTAACAGTCCCTACACTGCATTATCGTAGTAAATATTCTAAATATAAATGGCCAATAATGTAGTAGTACATCTACAGGAGACCAGTGACTTTTATAGTGGTTTTATAAGCACTGCACTGTAATATAGTCATGATATTAGCTAACATTTTGAATGACATTTTCCCCAAAAATTATGAAGTAGTATTTTTTTTTTTAGTATAACCTACAGGAGACCAAAAAAATAAAAATGCCCAGAATAATATATCCTAGAGGAGACAAGTGATTTTATTTAAACTATATTATGACGATGATATTATCTAATAAAAATGGCCAAACATGATGAAAACAAAATTGTAGTATAGTCTACAGGAAACAAATGAAGTGTGGAGCCATTTTAGAGACATCCCTTTGTTTTTATGGTGAAGAAATTGAGCATTTTCTTTGTTGGTGATGCAATTTGCAGACGGTCCCTTCATGCTTGCATCACAACCAGCTTGTGTTTCTGTTTACACATAATAATGATAATTAATATTTGTTTTTCCACAGATGTCACCTTCGTAGAACGTTGTTTTTTTTTTGCGTTTTTAAATCTGCAGCTTCGGGTAAAAACATCTTCTTTTCTTTTTTTCTTCTCAATCTCACAGACTATTTGACACCTTTTCTTGTTTCTCACTGAGAAAACGTGTGAGTTTTCCCAGCCTTTACTTTCATAGAGTGACAGTGTGCAAGTGTCTGTCCGTCCAGTCCTGGTAGAAAGTGATTCCTTTGGAATCCGTCCCACAATGCCATCTGTTTTCTCCTGAGCGAGCTGCGTCGCAGCAGGTAAACGGAGGGAGAGCGACGCAGCGGCGGTGGCTCATACGTGTTGGGATTAACCCAAACACACACACAGATGTTCACACGGAGACGAAGGTGAACGTGTGCAGATGTGATGTAAACATATGGTTCCTGTCATCAACGCAACACTAGAGTATGTTTACTAAACTTTGATTTGGTCCACGTCCATCACCTCTTTATTCTTTTCATTAAAAAACTGCTTTAGATCAATTTAAAAACGGTTTACCATGGATAAAAGTGATTTTACTGACCTTTAAATTTTATTTTAATTATTAGTATTATTAATGACTTCATAATTGAGCATAAAATTTGTGAGATAGAGTAACAGAAATCAAAATAACAATAGGCAATGCACTCAGTTAATCAACTATACCCGATAAATTCGTCCAATCGACCAAACCCTAATGCCAACTGTCCTAAAGGACTAAAATGAAGAAGAAGATGAAGGAGAAGAAGAAGAAGAAGAACACAAAGAAAAAGTCAAAGAAGAAGAAATCCTTGAAGAAAGAATTCGAAGGAAGAAGTCGAAGTAGAAGAGGAAGAAGTCAGAGAAGAAGAAGTTAAGGAAGACAATGGAGATTAAGGAGAAAGAGAAGGAAAAAGACGAGGTCAGATGAATAATAATAATAAGAAATCGTCAAGAAGAAGAAGTTGAAGAAGACGAAAGAGAAGAAAAAGACAAGGTCAGATGAATATTAAGAAGAAATAGTCAAGAAGAAGAAATCGCCAGAGAAGAACTCGTTGAAGAAGAAGAAGTTGAAGAAGACGAAAGAGAAGAAGATGAGGTCAGATGAATACTAAGAGTGACTTCTTTGATCTTGGATCGCAGCAGGAACTTATCTTGGATCTGAGTTCTATGTCCCGCGGACAGACAGATGAAGACAGTCTATTTTTATAATCAAATGTTTCTTCAGAGACTTCAGAAACGGATCCTGTGAAATGTTCTCTCGGAATGTTCTCCGTCAGAATTCACTAAATTCACTCATTCATTTAATTTAGTTTGGAGCCAGGACTTCTGGAGACTGTGACGCGTGAATCATCTGTGAAATAATAAAATCAGACGTCTTTGCAGAATAAACGTTTTTGGTGGGGACACCGTGGACAAACTGAAGAAGAGTGAACTCTTCCTTCTTTTAAAAGTCCGGGTCTGGAACTCTTAAAACAAACTTGACTGCTCTGTGAGCAGAGGACGAAAAACAGCAGCTCTGATGTTAGCGTCGTCCTCGTTAGCATTCAGAGCGAAGCTGCTGCTGTCTCTATACAACATATCAAAATACAATGAAAATAAAACTCACCAGTGTTCTAAAGAGGAAGCCAAAGAGTCACTATTGTCATAACGAGAGGCTTTAATTTGAAAAGTCACTTGACAAACACTTTACTTTGAAGGAGGTTGAAGGACATTAAACCCAGTTAAATTATTATTATTGTTGAAACATCACTCATTGTGTGGGATTTTATTCTAGACTTTTAAAAGCAGAGCAGGAGAGTTTCAGCGAGATAGTTTTGTTTTAATTTTTTAAATTGTGTCACACACACATTGTTTGCAAAGAGGACACCGACGTTTCACTTAAGTGGAGAATACTCAGATGTGTTAAAAGCACTCTTGTGTTTCTGTTCCCTCTTTTCATCACTCCAATGTTTTTGTAACTAATTATTTGCCATTTGAGCCTTGACGGATGTAATTTTTCATATTTCTATATTAAAATATCACAAGATTTTGAGACTAAAGTCATTTATTTTTGAGTAGTGTACATACAAAATGTTTCCAACACTCTTTAAATTCATTAAATCCATAGAAATCTGCATTATTATTAAAGGTAAAACACTGTTTGTTTGTCTTTTAATGGATAGGTTTGATGACCTATCCATGAAAAGGTAACCAGATTTGATTCCCTGTGACCTTTAAACTTAATGCAGAAATGTTATATGCGACATCTTTAAGGGTTACGATGCAAAAAAAAATCTGTTATATTTATATAGTTATAGTTATATTCAAGATTTCTGTGTTAAAATTAAAATTCTGAGATTATGGTAATTTATTTATAGACGCAATGATTCTAACACTCGTAAAGTTCTTAGAATCCATAAGAATGTGCAATAAAATTCAAGGTAACAGACTGTATTTATTAAAAAATATTAAAGCAGTTTTAGGACACAAACTTTTAACTTAAACACCTGGTTTAAGTTACTGTGACCTGAATTGAATGCAACATTTTAAAAATCATACGTTTTAGTTAGTAATTCTTTGGTATTTTAACTCTTACAGATGTTATATTTAACATTTCTGTGTGATCTTGAGATTAAGGTCATATATTTTTGATTAATGAACTTACAAAATGTTTCTAACACTTGTTAGATGCAAAGGTTTGATGCAGTAAAAAAATAAATCTATTAAACATAAATGGTTTGATAACTGGTTTAAAACGCATACTTTTATTACACTTATTTAAGACCTGACTTGAGTTACCGTGACCTCATAAATCTGACATAGGCAGAAAAACACTCTCTGAATCAGAAGCCTTTTTCATTATTCTTTGCCTCTGTTGCTGGTTTCAAGTGTTAATGAGTCAAGGACTCGGCAACGAGCGCTTCAGCTGCAGCACTCGCACTTCACTCGACAACAGAAGAAGAAGGAGCTTCAGAACGATGGCAGGCCTCCCTCTGCTTTTCCTGCCTCCCTTTGTTTCGCTGCTTCGACTGCGAGCCTTTGATTCCGCCGTGTTTTGAGCTTCATCGCTGAAACCTCATCTTTCATCTCTCACATTCGTTCCACGGGCTTTTTCTCTCTCTTTCGCTTTCTCCTGTATCTTCTCGTCCATGGTCCTAACCTTAGCTGCCTTGTCTTTTTCTATTGCAGCCTCGGGAGACGTGAAAAACACCAACTGTGAGGCTGATATACATCATGCTTCTCTTATTTTATTTTACATCCCACAGACGTCCACTGTCCAGAGGCGTCCACCGACTCGCTTTCCTCCGCGCCTTTGAAAACGCTCTCCAGCCACCGGGAGACGAGTCTCTGCAGTCGCTTTCAGTCCACGCTCTCACAGAAGAGGAAGAGTGATTATGAAGTGCAAAAAAAAAGAAAGAAATAAAGTCAAATAAAAAAAATCAGGGGTTTAAATTTAGACTTAGTGCTGCCGGAGAACAGCCTGAGGGCAGCGGCGTACGAAGGGGCTTCCCCCTCATCCAGTCCCCGGTGCATCGCTCCTCACCACAAACAAAATAAATAAATCACAGCCAAGTACCCGCGAGCAAAGAGTCTGTGTGGGCGACCTCCTGTATTTTAGGACACATTATTTCTTCTCCCTTCCTCATCCTCCTCACTCGTTCACAAACACCTCTCTATCTTTAAACGTTCCGGCTCCTCCAAACCACAGATACATCATATGTGGACGACACTCAAAAAATGACTCAAGCTCTCATTTCATTTTTAAAAATATACTATACTACTATAGTAGATATAGCCTAGTATAATAGTAGATCAAAGGGTTTCGCCGTGCGTGGGCGTGGCCACAGAAACCATCGACATTTCACAAATTTCAATTTCCAACATTCACCACAAAACAGGATGTGAGCCCTAACTTGTCGTATAACCTTGTCCGATCGGCTCAAAACATACATGAGGTAAGAGACCAAATCTGAACACGTCTACAAATGGTGGTTAACACGCATAAAAACTATGGACGTCATGTTTGGTACCCTGGTATATAACAGTATTTCAGATTTTCCTCCAAGTCCCGTACCACAGTTTGAGAACCATGGCAACACCTTTTTCCTAATTGTTTGGCCAATTTTCTATCCAGAATATTAGTTAATATCATCACCATAATAGAGTGTAGTACCTGAAGTACATGAAATCACTGTAGACTCCTGTAGATTATTCCCCAATGTGTATTTGGGGGAAAAACAACATATTTTGCACAACTTCAGGGATTTACAATTCAGAATATGATAGTTTACATTTCACTACGACTTCACTGGTCTGCTGGAGATTATACTAAAACATTTTTTAGTAAAACAAATATTAGATATTAGTTATTTTCCACACACACAAAAAAAACATAATTTTTCATATTTCTGGTGATTGTTACCATCAAAGAAAGCTGGCGTACCAATGGTGGTTGGAGAACCATGGGTGTCAACTCATCACAGCCTCCTTGAGCTTCTTCACTCTTCTTCAAAACCATGACAGCAAAACCAATTATTGGTTAGGTTAATTAACTCGGTAACTGAAACGTCTTTTAGTGAAACATAGAGTAAAATGTGTTTTTTTACTGTGATTTTCTAGTAAAATATGCGCGCAGAGACTGTGTATACTTAAAGTAACCTTGGGTCTTTGTGACTATTTTGGTTTTAAAACACTTTTACTCCATTAAAACCACAATTTAAAGGTGCATTTGATCATTTTCTGACTGCCAACATACACAGATGATTATTAACCTCGGACAAAGAACATAGACTGACTCAGATTTAGATTGGCTGGCGTTCAATAAGTGGACCTCATTCCTCCTCCTCTGCTGCTGTTGTAATATTTCAGCGCTTTCTCCTCTCCACTCCACTCTCTTATTACGGATTCTTTTTCAGTACATCTCTTTCTCTCTCTCTGACTGGAATCCCCTGCTACCTGGGATTTTTGTGCTGCGGCCAAAATCAATGTGAGTAATGCAGCGCCAGGATCTGGGCTGAGCATATAAATAAAATTTAAAAATTAAACCAGAGCGAGAGATAGAGGGAGAGAGAGAGAGATGGGGGGGGGGAATCATCGCCTAGCTGGATCGTGGGATTTCCACACAGAAATCTGGATTCACAGAGCAGGTTTTTTCCTTCAGGTAAAATTCACCCCCCAAAAATGCTGCATTAATGTGGTTCTTTTCAGAATAAGACTTGAGGCTTTTGTCAATAGATTTAATATGAAACTACTGACTGTTGTGGGAACACGTGCAAAACTCTAAAATATACACATTTCTTGCTTTAAAAGACAAAATACTCTTGTATGTATCAACTGCATGGGTGTCAACTCAAATGTAGGCCGAACTAGAAGAAAAAAAGTGAAAAAATCAAAAACTGTGGGAAATCTAAAATATTCAATTCTCTAAATTGAAAAGTGTAAAATTTAATAATGTTATAGTGACAACCAAATATCTTATTGTTACTTTTGTGACTTTAAGAGGTGTGTGTGTGTATGGGGGCGGAACTGACTCAGTTCATGGCAGTTCTTGGCATTTTTCAAAATCACACATTGGGTGAAGTTAGGAGGAGGTTCAGTTACACTTTAAAAACAAGCTCCTGTCCTTTGTTTCCCTTTAACGTCTGCGTAACACCGCAGACGTTATTAATCGTTGTGGGTTTAGTTACAGCAGTCAGGTTATGAAACAAAATGAATAAATCATGAAATAAAACAAAACAAAAACACAATAATAAGGAACAAAACAAATGAAAATTGATATTGAACCTGTATTCATCAATATTTTAATTTTACATGGTCTCCGTGAGTCAATTTTATAATTTTGTTCTGTATTGGTTTTCCTTATTTTTCTTCCCTAATTAGATTTTAATTTTGCCTTACATGAAGAATAAAATAACTGCCGTTCATGCATGATAAGTAGAATATATTGATATTAGCATTTAATTGACAAGCGGCCAATTTTTCTATGCCTCACTATTTTCTATTTCCCTTCTTTTTCATGTCCCTGGTGTCTGAGTGCTCTTCACGCTTCATTGTCTGAAATTACAAAGATTTTTGGCAGCAAGTAAGTGGCACGGGGGGCCCGCCCACCCTCCTCTCAGCCCCAGGCTACTGCCTGCCTGTTGCTCCGCCCCTGCTCAGACTGTCTTTAAACCACAAATCAATTAATAAAGAGTTACAGAGGACAGAAAAAGAACACAGGTCAGTGAGTGTTAATGTAGCAGTAAAGACTGGAGTGTTGTCACTCGTATGGATTCCACGGTCAATGAGAGCCGTTGCTAGGAGACTGAGACATCAACATGCCAGTCATACCGCGTCTCCAGGCCACTGACCACTGATCCAAAGGAGTGCACCGATGCTCCGGGTCAATATCTGTTAACGGTGGCTCTGACGCCAGGTCGATACGCGCCGGCTTCCTAAAGCAAAAAGAATCGATCACGGCGATCGAGCCGCAGCGCCGCTGTCAGTCAGTGGGGGGAGCCGCTGAGCAGGAGCAACAGCAGCAGCCGTGTGATGTGGAAAAAGAAAAAGATTGATAATCTGTTCAGATTGCGGCATCATCTTCAGAAGTGATTCAAAGTGAAAAGAAGTGAAGTGCAGAGAATATTGAGCCTTAGCTGCGTCACATCCATTAAGCTGAAACGCTGCTGTATTGGCCTCCTGATGAGGAGCATCCTTTCTACTGAGCTGCAACTCCACCTTTTCTTTTCTTTCTTTCTTCTCCTCTGTCTTTATTTCTAAACAACACATCGAAATGTAAAACATCAATGTCTCATCTTTGGAGAGAGTGAGAGGAAGAGTTAGCTTTGAACCTTTAAAACCTCTCTGAGAAAAACACACAGATCAATCCCTAACACACACACACTTAGTACATATTGAGGACACTTATAGACATAATGCATTCCCAAGCCCCTCACCTTAACCTTAAACATCAAAACTAAGTGCCTAACCCTTAACCTAACACTAACCTAAACCCAGTTCTAACCCGAGCTCTTAAACCAGGTCTTAACCCGCACAAAAAGTCCTTCAAAAAACGGAGGACAGGTCAAAATGTCCTCACTTTGCCAATATGTCCTCACTACTTATGTACGATTTTACGGTCCTCACAAAGCCACAGATACAAGAACACTGTTTTCTGGACTGCATTGACGTCCTCAAAAATGAGGTTCTGCCTCATTACGACCTGACAAGGTCAGTGTTTATGACAGAAAAACGGTTGTAAAGAGGTAGAAAATACAAGAACACACACACAAATTTGTTTTTAAATCTAAATGAGGTCAATCTTTGACATGTTTTCCCTTACACTAACGTTAACCATCCCAACTAAGTGCCTCACCTCATCTAACCCTTAACCTAACCCTAAAACCAGGTCTTAACCCTGAAAACACCCATTAAAGTTGTCCCCACAAGGTCACAGTGTTTACACAAACCCAGATTTGTACGTTAGTTTGGACCTTGCAAAGACATAAATACAAGGATACACAAACACACACATTCTTATACATCATGCTTAGCGAGGCCACTCATAGACGTGCATTCCTCACTCCTTAAACCAAACCTATCACAACTAGTCTAATCTTAACTTAATCCTAACGCTAAACTGAAACCATATCTTAACCAAGAAAATCCCTTTAAAATTGCCTAAAATGTCCTCACAAAGACAGGTGAGATACAAAATGTGTCCTTAAGTCCATCTAAAATACTGTAATAATGTATTCAGGCATAACTGACCACACACACAGGCTTGTGTAGCATTCACAGTGAGGGCATTCATTGACTTAAAGCGACCCTTACCCTAACCTCAACTCTTAAACCAGGTCTTAACTCTGAAAAAGTCCTTTAAAGTTGTGGATCTGAGACAAAATGTCTTCACAAAGACAGGTTTGTATGTTATTTTAGCAGCAGCGCAATCTTTTACCGTCTTTCCAACAACGACATCAAACATCTGCTTCTGCTGAGGAACAACGTTCATATTCACACATATGAACACACACACAGACACACACACACACACACACATATGTGTTTTACTTCTGCAGCAGCTCTGTGTTTACATATTTATATATACACTGTATGTGGGGTATTCTAAATGTGAGTTCATGCAGTAAATGGATGCAGATTTTCTCACCTGTCTCTCCCACATTATCACCTCTGACTCTATGGAGACACACACACACGTTATATAACTCTGCGTGTGTGTTCCTCGTTGACACACTTATTCCTGCATCAGCTGCTTCTAGTCTCTCTCTCTCTCTCTCTCTCTCTCTCTCTCTCGTCTTCACTTTAAAATGTAGTAATTTGCATTATGGGACTTGATTTTTGTCCCGCAGGAATAACCAAATCAAACAAAATGTAAAATCAAAATCTATGGATATTTATTTTATTCAAAAACTAACTTCCAAGAACGTAATATTGCATTATTCATATATTTTTCTTTAGTTGTTGTAAATTGTTTGGACAGGAAGTCGTCACACTTGTAAAATTAATTCATTGATTCCTTGACAAAAGACAGGAAAACATATTTAAAATCAACCCAAATATTCCATATTCTGATTGAAAGGGAGCAGAAAGAAGAATTAATCTCTTAATTAAATCTGATCCTTTGTCGCAATAAATACTTTACAAAGAAATAATTAAAAGATAATTTATAAACAACAGAAACACAAACAAACTACAGCCTAACTGCAGCCTCTGACATTCTAGACGTTTATAACTATCAATCATATTTCGTATATGTAAATCTAGATTTGCCTCGTGGATTAAAAGAGATTATTTTAGGGCAGATATTGCAATTGTGAGTTGATTTGATTTTTTGCATTTGCACAACAAAATATCTAATATAATTTGACATTTTTCACTTTGAGCACTTTTTTTGAGCAAAATCAATACCTAACAATGCTTGTTTTGATCGATATTACGATGGCGCCGCGGATGGTCGCCTCGGTGTGTTGGTGCGCGTTGTTTTGTCTTGTTTTGTGTTTTAACTCCGTTTTTTGCGATTCTACCCGGAGCTCTTTCACCAGAGAAGAGCTCATGAACATCAGGGTAACAACACCAGCGGACTTATTTCCTACTTTTCTTCTCCCCACACTGGAAATTTTGGACATTATGGTCAAAGGTGTGCTCACCTTTGTCCACGCAGTGAAACGCCGGAGGAGAGGGAAACGGGCCGGTGCGCTCGTGCGTCTTCGCCAGCGCGGATTACGCACATCGCTACCGGGAATATTTCTCTCTAATGTGCGTTCACTGGCCAATAAACTGGATGAATTACAACTGCTGTTGGGAAAAAACAGGGACTTCTATTCATCGGCTGTTTTGTGCTTCACGGAGACGTGGCTGTGTGGATTAATACCGGACTCTGCGCTGCAGCTGGCAGGCTTCCAACTCTACAGAGCGGACAGAGACACGGAACTTTCCGGCAAAACCAAAGGTGGAGGAATCTGTTTTTACAGCAACAGTGGCTGGTGCAACGACGTGACAGTGATCCAGCAGCACTGTTCTCCTGACCTGGAATCTTTCATCATAAACTGCAAACCTTTTTATTCACCCCATGAGTTTGCTTCATTCATTCTGGTCGGTGTTTACATACCACCGCACGCCAGCGTGCAGGACGCACAGCGCATGCTCGCCGATCAGATACTGTGTGTGGAGCGGATCAACCCGGACTCTTTAGTTATTGTCCTAGGCGACTTTAACAAAGGAAACCTCACTCGCGAACTCCCCAAGTACAGACAGTTTATTAAATGCCCGACCAGAGAGGAGAACATTCTGGATCACTGTTACACCACAGTCAGGGATGCTTATCACGCCGTCCCCCGTGCTGCACTGGGACACTCTGACCACGTCATGGTCCACCTGATTCCTGCTTACAGGCAGAAACTAAAGCTCTGCAAACCTGTAGTGAGGACATCAAAGAAGTGGACCAGTGAGGCTGTGGAGGATCTACAGGCGTGTTTGGACTCTACTGACTGGGATGTATTCAGGACTGCTACAAACAGTCTGGATGAGTACACAGAGGCTGTGACGTCATACATCAGCTTCTGTGAGGACTGCTGTGTTCCATCATGCACCAGGGTGAGTTACAACAATGACAAACCCTGGTTCTCAGCCAAGCTCAGAAGGTTAAGGTTGGATAAGGAAGAGGCCTTCAGGAGTGGAGACAAAGACAGATTTAAAGAGGCAAAGTACAAGTTTAGCAAGGCGGTGAAAGAGGCTAAACGACTGTACTCTGAGAAGCTCCAACACCAATTCTCAGCCAACGACTCTGCATCTGTCTGGAAAGGGCTTAGGCAGATCACCAACTACAAGCCTAAAGCCCCCCACTCCTTTAACGACCAACGCCTAGCCAACGACCTGAACGAGTTCTACTGCCGCTTTGAAAGACAGAGGGACAGTCCTGAAACCATCCCCAACAACACCTCCCAACTCCCCCAGCTCCAGTGTTTCACCTACACCTCCCCCACCTCAGCAGGGGCCTGGGCATCTCCACCAATGCCCACCTTAAAGGTCCCCCCCTCCACGGTCCCCCCCTCCACCTCCCCACCCACCTCAGTGTTGACTCTTTCCATCCACGAGAGGGACGTCAACAAACTCTTCAGGAAACAGAATCCCAGGAAAGCAGCTGGTCCGGATTCTGTCTCCCCATCCAGCTTGAAGCACTGCGCTGATCAGCTGTCTCCAGTGTTCACAGACATTTTCAACACCTCATTGGAGACATGTCACGTGCCAGCCTGCTTCAAGACCTCAACAATAATCCCTGTTCCCAAAAAGCCAAGGACCACAGGACTCAATGACTACAGACCCGTCGCCCTGACCTCTGTGGTTATGAAGTCCTTTGAGCGTCTTGTGCTTTCACACCTGAAAGCCATCACCAACCCCCTCCTGGACCCACTGCAGTTTGCCTACAGAGCCAACAGGTCTGTAGACGATGCAATTAATCTGGCCCTCCACCACATCCTCCAGCACCTGGACTCTGCAGGAACCTACGCCAGGATCCTGTTTGTGGATTTCAGCTCTGCCTTCAACACCATCATCCCGGCTCTGCTCCAGGAGAAGCTCTCCCAGCTGAGCGTGCCTGACTCCATCTGCAGGTGGATCACTGACTTCCTGTCTGACAGGAAGCAGCATGTGAAGCTGGGAAAACATGTCTCCGACTCACAGGTCATCAGCACCGGATCCCCCCAGGGCTGCATTCTTTCTCCTCTGCTCTTCTCCCTGTACACAAACAGTTGCACCTCCAGTCACCAGTCTGTCAAGCTCCTGAAGTTCGCGGACGACACCACCCTCATCGGACTCATCTCTGATGGTGACGAGTCCGCCTACAGGTGGGAGGTTGACCAGCTGGTCACTTGGTGCAACCGAAACAACCTAGAGCTCAACGCTCTAAAGACAGTGGAGATGGTCGTGGACTTCAGGAAGAACTCAGCCTCACCTGCACCCATCAACCTCTGTGACTCCACAGTTGGCACTGTGGATTCCTTTCGCTTCCTGGGAACTATCATCACCCAGGACCTCAAGTGGGAGCTGAACATCAGCTCTCTCATCAAAAAAGCCCAGCAGAGGATGTACTTCCTGCGGCAGCTGAAGAAATTCAACCTGCCAAAGACAATGATGGTGCACTTCTACTCCTCCATCATTGAGTCCATCCTCACCTCCTCCATCACCATTTGGTACGCTGCTGCCACGGCCAAGGACAAGGGCAGACTGCAGCGTGTCATTCGGTCTGCAGAGAAGGTGATCGGCTGCAATCTTCCATCTCTCCAGGACCTGTTCGCCTCCAGAACTCTGAGGCGTGCAGGAAAGATTATGGCTGATCCCTCCCACCCCGGACAGAAACTCTTTGAGTCACTCCCCTCTGGCAGGAGGCTGCGGTCCATCAGGACCAGAACCTCACGCCACAAGAACAGTTTTTTCCCGTCTGCTACTAGCCTTATCAACAAGGCCCGGAGACCCCCCCTGACACTCTGACTCCTCACACTCCTCCTCTGCCTCTACATGTCACATTATCATTACATCCTTTTTATGCGTTATATTAACGTCATTACTGTGTTCATTACTGTGAACTTTGCACTTTGCACTGTTACTCACTTCTGCCCAGTCATACTGCTCTTTACTGCTCTTTCTGCAGTGCTCTTTTTCATCTTTAAAAACATTTATATACTGTGTATATATACGTTTACTGTTCACTTTAGAAAATTTTGTATGCTTGTTATGCGCCAATGACACCAGAACAAATTCCTTGTATGTGCAAATCGTACTTGGCAATAAAGCTCTTCTGATTCTGATTCTGATTCTGATTCTGATTCTGATTTCATATTTCCCTCGTTCCTTCACCTTTATCATATTCATATTTTTACTTTGTTGGATCCGTGACCTTTTACGATTCGGCTAGGCTCATCACATTTCCATCAGCCACAGCTGTAGTGTGCGTGTGTGTGTGTTTCACTGCTGATCATCCCATAATAATAACACTATGCTATAATGTGCTGAACCAGGCCGCGACAGCTAAGAGTGGAATAAAAATCTACCATTTTCACTTCGATCTGCATTAAAAACTGTATATATATATATATATATATATATATATATATATATATATATATATATGGTTCTGTGTGTGGTCCATGTGCACCAGTGCAAAACAGACCATAATATTGCACTGTGTGACAGAGCCAGGGCAGATGGACACAAAAGTGAACACAATCTGTTGACACCACACCACCGCTGCTGACTGCACGCATCATTGTGTCGTTACCACCAGTGTTTACCCACAATGCCTCTGTGCCAGCAGCTGCATGGCTCTAATGTGCATTCAACTGCACTCACATTGTCTTATTATTGTTGTTATCTCTCTATCGGATTGCAGGTTGTCCCAGGACGCGCTCGCAGCCGCACAAACGCCGCTGCGTCACGGGCCGACGTGGACGCCGTACTTGAGGCAAAAAAAAAAGAGGATTAAGCTAAGCCCTGAGCCTGAGGGGAAACAAAGTGATATTATCACAGTTTGTGTGGAATGAGCACATGAAAATGACTCTTAAATACCTGCAACTAAATCCAAAGAGGACAATCTGCTGTGTTATTTTGTCGTTAGTCTGTAGGTGGGGCGCTCTCCCACACCAAACCCCATAAAGAAAATCAAGGTTTATAGCTTGCGGGGGACAAGCTAACACATTTAAACAATGTGACGGAGGCAGCAGTGGATTAACACCTCCTGTGTGCTGTGAGGTAAAATCGGCAATTTTCTGTTGAGTTGATTGGTGTAAAAAGTGACAGAAACGTAATTTCCTGTTGGACAAGTCTGTGTAACAGTGAAATAAAGCAACACACATGTTCTTAATGTATCTTAGATTGAAGCTGACATAGATTAGTGGGCATCGTGGACGCTGCTTGAGGCAAAAGAGAATTAAAAGCCTCAGCCAGAGGGGAAACAAAGTGATGTTATCACAGTTTGTGTGGGAACTAAATCTATAGCCACAATTTTTTTTTAAATTATACATTTGTTGCTGTATTAAACAACCGAGAAACTGAAGTTTGTGCTCTCCCACACCAAACCCCATTGAGAAAATTAACGTTTATTGCTAACGGGGACACAGGAGGTGCTGGCCTACTGCTGCCTCGTGTGGTCAGTTTGTGCCACTGAGATAAATCCGAAACAAAGCACTGTGAAAGCGGAAGTGACAAAATAAGACATTTGAAGTTAACTGATGGAGGCAGCAGTGGATCAACAACTCCTGTGTGCTGTGATGTAAAATAGCTGTTATTCTCTATGGACTTTTGAATGGGGAGTTTACAAAGTGACTCAAACTTCAGTTTCCTGAACAGAGAAACAGAGAAATGAATCATCTTCGATTGAAGCTGACATACATTTTCACTAAGCAAGCCTAAAAATCACACAACCACACTGAACTAAACCCGAGATATCATTTTAAAATGAAGCAGCAGTTCTATTAGCAGTTACTAATTAAGAGCGTTGCTACTTGAGTAAGAGCCGCAAAAATACAGAATTAATAAAGTGGTGACACATCCAAGGCTTGGTAATATACTGCAGACCTGTGGGGTCACAAGTTTTCTTTTTTTTTGTCCTCACATCCTTAACATTTTCTTTTTTTTAGTGGCTCATTGAATCACAAAGCAGCGTTTTTTAACTGCTAATAACTCTTATGGAGGAGAAAAAACATCCTCCTCTCACCTTGGGAGAGAGAAAATGTGTAAATTTACCAGAGAGAAAGAAAGAAAGGAAAAAATCATCCTCAACGAGGTCGGTGAATAATGCAGAGTGATGGGACCGGCGGCTGCATCTCTAACCTCCACTTTTTACGTGTTTCTTCTTCTGCTGCTTCTTCTTTTTTAAAGTTGCACATAAAAATAACTGGAGTGGAAAAATGTACATCTTAAAAAATAAAAGTGAAATACTGCAGAAATGTTGTGCTGTGGCGGAAATACTCAGTCAGAGAAATGTGTGACTGGAAAAACTTCTTCACTGAAGACGTGAAGCGTCTCGTTTTGTCTCGTCCATGTAGCAGAGATTCACAGAAACAGATAGGAATTCATCTTCATAAGTTGTAATCACTTTAAAATGAAAAACAATTGCTGCAGGTTGTTTTTTTAATGAATAATACACGTTTTCTGACCTTTCAGCTTCTTAAATGTTGATATTTTCTAGTTCTAGTTTTCACAGAAATCTGACTTTAATCAATCACAAAATTCTAACTTCAATAAATCTTTTTAAAAAATCTGACTTTAGGAATTCTGACTTTAATCACTCTGAATTCTGACTTTAATCTAAGAATTCTGACATAAAGCAATCTCAGAACTCTGACTAACCTCTGAATGAAAATAAAAAACTTGTAGAGATGTAGAAAAGATGAACAGTAGCAGACAGAAATCCACATTCATTCTGTGAATGTTTGTTTTAAACAAGGTTTAAATACTGGATCAGCCATTAAAGGTGCACTATGCAACATTTGGGAAGGCTTATTTGTGAAGATGATTTGATTATTCATTTGATTATTAAAAAACAATCTTTCAATGTGACTGTTCATAAGTATATTAAAAAAGAAAGAAAGATTCTCCTTAAAAGATTGACAAACCAAACCCCATAGAGAAAAGCAGCGATTTAAGCTCACGTGGACACAGAAGCTGCTGGTCTACTGCTGCCTCGTGTGGCCACTTTGTGTCACTGACGTAAATCCTGACAAGCACTTCAAAAGCCCAAGTGACAAAATAAGATATCTGAACTCACTGGTGGAGGCAGCAAGTGGATCGACAGCTCCTGTTTGCTGTGATGCTAAAATCGATGATTTTCTCTATGGGCTTTTGTATGGGGAGTTGATCGTTGGTTGAAAACGTCTGTCCAACAGCGAGATCAAGCAGCAGACATAATCCCTAAGATATCACAGACAGATTTAAACAAAGGCAGCCTCTGAGTGTCGGTCTGAGTGCGGCGGGATGTATGGAGTCATTGTAGGTTTACATTTGATCCGCCTTTATATCAGTGCCGTATAGAATCAGGAGGAGGATTTGGTGTCGACAGCTCAGACGCGTCAAAGCGATGTTCTCGTTAAAAACACAGCAGGGAGTTTATAAAACGCTGATATTTCAGCCTGGTCTTTTGTTTTTTGAGGAACCCTTAACACCACGATTTACTGGGGTAGTTTTTTTTACTCCACGTCACCTTTACTCTTGTACTCTCAGAGGAGATGAGGAGAAGAAACTCACTGACGTGTTGCTGCAAAATTAACGAAAACACTCAGCTCTTTATATCAATAATTGTGTGGAATTTCAGCAGCAGGAATGTATTTGTAGTCTCTTTAGGAGCTTTTTTTTCCCGTTATAAACACTGACCTTGTCAGGACCAGAACCTCATCTATAAGGAACTGGTTCAATTCAGGATTTAGATTTTAATTGCAGTTGTGGTTAAGGTTAAGGCTGAATTTTTGCTTGAAATCACCTTCATATATAAGTGTATTATTGCTTAAAAATCAAAATGTGTAGTATTAGTTTGAGGTTGGTTGTTTCTTTTTTTAATGAATTTTCTAGTTTCTTTGCTCCATATCACAAACAAAATCATGAAACTGATTTATTTTGGTTTGTGGACAAAACAAGACACTTGAAAACTTGTGACTTTAATCTCTGAATTCTGACTTTAATAAATCTCAGAATTCTGACTTTAATCTCAGAATTCGGACTTTGATATTTTAATTCTTACTTTAATATCTGAATTCTGACTTTAATCTAAGAATTCTGACTTTGATATCGGAATTCTGACTTTAATATCTGAATTGTGACTTTAATCTAAGAATACTGACTTTGATATCTGAATTCTGACTTTAATATCTGAATTATATAATCTCTAAATTCCGACATTAACCAATGACATACTTCTGACTTTAATCTCTGATTTCTTAAATCTCTGAATTCTGACTTTAATCAAAGAATTCTTAAATCTCTGAATTCTGATTTTATTCTAAGAATTATTTAATCTCTGTGAAATTAGATCTGAGAGAGAGGGAGAGAGAGAGAGGGAGTGGGAGCACTAATTTAGATGCAGTGAAGCTGATATTAATTTCAGAGTTCTTCTTTATGAACAGCAGAGAACAACAAAGACACACAGTGAAGACTCATCAGTATTCTGCGCTCACCCTGCTCCATAAGATTGATTTTAGCAGAGGGAGATACGACCGCTCTCTCTCCCTCTCCCTCTCTCTCTCTCTCTCTCTCTCTCTCTCTCCCTCTGACAGTCTTATGCAGAATAATAACAAACACGTTCTTCTTCATCTTCTTCTTCTTCATGTGATTCTCTCAGAGCATCAGACGTGTGATTCATGGAATCTTATCACCTCTAATTACATAGGACGGGAGATAACGAAAGGTGACCCGAGAATAAATAAATGATCACAGCGACAAACACTGTCTTATCTGTGTGTGTGTGTGTGTCAAAGGTCACCTGTGGAACTACAGTAAATCACTGCGACATAACTGAGGACGAAAACCTGATACCACTGATGTATCTCACAGTCCTGACTCTGTCCACACACACACACACACACACACACTCACTGATTTTACTAAATTAAAGGTATAATGTGTGAAATGTACCATTATTTATCTTACTAATATTAATCTAATTTCTGCCAAATTTAAATCATTTCACCAGAATTTTACACACTTAGCATTTAAACACTTGTTGTCCTTTTCTGATCACATGACATTGGTGTGTTCACAGCTTATACCACTGATGTGATATCTGACCATTAACGCACTGATCTTGAGATTGAAAATGTTTTGCTAAAATTCACTTTTTAAGATCATCTTTCAAATAGCCTTAAGTACTCGGTCTCACCCAGGGAGCAGTAAGGCACCCAAGCCCTTGACCTGTCGGGATTCAAACTGGCAACCCTCTGTTTACAAGCCAAACTCAAATTCAAGCAAAAAAAACTTTTTATTTTGTTTCAAATTCTTTTGAAAAATTTAATTCATAGAAAAAAGTGACTGACTTCAATCTTGACTTTAACCTTTAATCTCAGAATTCTGACTTTAATCCGGACTCTAAATAATTTTGACTTTAATCTAAGATTCTGCTTTAATATCAGAATTCTGACTTTAATCGCAGATTCTGACTTTAATCTTGACCTAAATCTCAGATTCCAACTAATCTCAGAATAAATTTGTAGTTTTTCTTAAATGTTGTTTCCATATGTTCACACACATCCCTAATCTTCTCATGTACATATATAATCCCTAATTCCTGTCATGTGCATATATAAAAAGCCTAAAGCTTCATAAACATTAATATTCAGTGCTGAGTTTCACTTAAAAAAATGAGGTTTAACCAATAATGAAAAATGTCACACGATATTAAACATGATGAAACTAAAGTCAAATAAATAAAAGTGTGTCAATAATCCCGTTGGTTTGGCACTAACATCAGAGTGTTGTAATAAAAGTGTGTTCACGGTCATTGGCTCTGTGTAAAAGTGCTTTCTCACACAGTGACATGAAAGGGAAGCATATGGTCGTCACGGTGACGCAGCCTGACATTAGCAGTGACACTCGCCTCCTCCGGGCTGACACCTCATTACGGCTGTTTATCACACACACACACACACACACACACACACACACACACACACACACACTCGCTCTGTGTGTGTGTGGAGCCGCTGAGATAAACGCAGGCTTTAAATGTGTGTGTTTTTGTGTTTTTTTGTTTAATTGTTGTTGTGAACGTCTCCTCGATTCTCTGCAGATTACACACGCACTCATGCATGATTTATAAGGATGAAAATATCAAAATAAAGACTGACAAATATGGCGTCCCCAGTCGAGAGCTGTTGTTTTTGGTTATTTGGTTTCATGAGACGGATTTTTCTGTCGACAAATTATTACAAACATCTTGAAAGGTGTGTGTGTTTGTGATCACTGTTATCTAGCCTGGGAAACATGGGAGACATTGTTATCTGACTTTAATCTCATATTTAATCTCAAAATTCGGATTTAATCTCAAGATTCTCAAATTTGACTTTAATCTCCAAATTCTGACTTTAATCTCAAAGATACTGACTCTAATCTCAGACTCTGACCATAATCTCATCATGCATAATTTATAAAAGTGAAAACAAAGACAAATATGGCGTCCCCAGACGGGACTCATTGTTTTTGGTTATTTGGTTTAATGAGACAAATTTTTCTGTCGACAAATTCTTCTTACAAACATCTTGAAACACGTGTGTGTGTGTCTGTGTGTGTGTGCTTGTGCAATCACTGTTACTGTGCTGGGGAACATGGGAGACGTTGTTATCTGGTTCAGTTAATGAGGAGGAGCAGGAAAGATATCTGGAGACACGCTAAATCAATTTTCAGTGTGCAATCACGCCACATCAATTCAGTGTGACATTATACACAGTGTGTGTATAAATATCTCCTCGCTTCTTTTCGGTTCTGGTTCCAGTTTTGAAAGATATTGGGTTTTATTGAGACTGAAGACGGAAACGTTGTCTTTCATTTTCTCTCTGTCTCTCGAACGCACAGTTTAATCAAGCTAAGGTCATAGTCTGACTAAGACAGACAACCAGACAACTTGCCGAGTATGGCTCTTGTGGTTGTCGTGTTGTCCGCGCCACCGCCGTAGTTTATAGGCTGTCTCCTTCTACTTCCAGGTCAAAGACCAGGGAGGACATTTTACGCCAAGTCTGACTCCAGTCCGACTAAGCGGAAACATGCAGCAGAATTTGGACTACAAATCTAATTATCCAAGTATGTTAGTCCAACTATAAGAGTAGTCGGACTAACGTGTTGGACTAATGACATTTAGAAAACTGAATTTTTGTCTTTGCCAATGTCATTTCTGGGGTTCAACAATCAGTTTCAATCCACTCAGTTTCCTACTGAAGAGAACCAGGAAATAAAAATATACTCAATAACCACTAGGTGGCGACTCCACTGGATAATGAGATGATGCTTTGATTTTGAGGATTTAGGGATACAATTATTGGTTTATCTTAGTAAAGAAATAACCTAAATAAATGTGTACATGTGTATTTTCGTGGGACAAAGACAGAGTGATACCAAGGTTTAGTGTCTCCCTTAAATAGCCACTAGGGGGCAATGCTTGTAGGTAGTATAACGTCGGTAAACATTTCCCCAATGAGTTAGTGCTCACAACCACTAGTTTTACCTCTTCTTTTATGTAACGTGATGTCACATTTGTAAATTAGGTTCAGATTTAGAGGAAAATAGATGAAAAAAAAAACAGAATATATGAGTGGATAACAGTCTGACTGACAGCTGGTATCGTCCAATAGGAGCTTGGGCTTTAAAACAACAGTTCCGGTTCCTTTAAGGTGACATTACAACCAACTGCCACATGGTGTCAGCCTCATTGTTCTGGTGGGTCGTTAGCGGGTAATTAGAACACACTCATTCAGAGACACGTCTTTGAACGGAGGATGAAAGACGAGAGCGTATGAACACACGTCAAACAACTGCACGCTTGTAGATTAAACATCAACTGTTGTTTCTTTGGATTAAAAAGATCAACTAAGAGATCAAATCAACCCCCCCCCCCAGGCCAAATACGTCTCACTCTCCGCACGCTCGTCATTTCCGCGGCTCGTCTTCCGGAGGCACTGGTTCGGGACCCGGCACACGCCATTACACTCTGTATTGTCCTCTGTGTCCCCGCCTCATTACTCCTCATCTATTTTTAAAGAGGAATATGCCTTATTACAATTAGTCTGTTTAGAGGCCAATCTGTCACGCTCATTACCGTGAGCTGCTGCCTCGTCCCCGACTCTCACTTCTCTGCCTCTCCGTCTTCTCTACTTCTGCGGCATTTACGGAGACTAACAGATGACAAAACACAAGCCGGAGGAGACACTTATGTCTAGATGTTTGGGACACTGAGACACAAAATGGACATAGTCTTCTGGTGAAGACAAGTGAAGACAGAGAAGTAGCCGCTCGCCAACAGGGAGCGACTCCAATGGTTGCAAGAAGAAGATTTGAATGGAAGTGTAAGGGAAAAGTAACTTTTACTTCTAACTTAATTTATGGGGCAATAGTGGAACAGTGGTAGAGTGAGTTGTCTTTCAACTGGAAGGCTGTGGGTTTGATTCCCTTGGGCAAGTTACTTGCTCCTGACAGCTGAATGGGTACAAAAGATGTGTCGGTGAAAGGCAAAAACGCTAATGTAAAGCAGCTTTAGGAAAGTGCTATATAAATAAAGGCCATTAATTACAGTATTATCAGGAGTTAATGGTGTCACTCACTAGTTTTACAAGAGAATATGAGGTCTTTTTTGTCAATTATGTTGGCATTTAATGCAAAATAAGTGATAAAACACATATGAGTGGACACCACGGTGATTGACAGCTGGTATCTCAAGGTTTCAAAACAAGGCTCAGGAGACAACGTCCAAAAACATGATGTTGTGCAACAATTACTGTGTTAGTTTAACTAAAACCAGAAATGTAAACATGTTAGTCGGACACAAATTGGCCTGAGTAGATTGTCTAGAGTCGGACTAACACGTCCAGATTATGTGGTTATTAAGTCAAATTACGACTGCATGTTTACGCTCAATTGGACCCAAACTGGTCATAAATGCGCTACACATGTTCCACAGTTCCTGTCCCCAAAGGTTTGACCCAGAAATGATAGAAGAAGCTGGTCCAGAGAAGAAGAATAAGACAACAATACATGGACAAATCCAGTCAGCTTTCAGATATCTCTTAATGTCGAAAAAGTGTTTAGTTTTGTCAGTTAAAAACAACGGTGATCCAAAATGGCGTCCTCCAGAGTGAAGACCCACCCCGATATAAACATAAAAAGCTAATTCTAGTTCCATTCCAGTTTTTCTTTGTTTTCAAATACAGTAATTACACGTAAATCTTACACACTGTACCTTTAATGGACGGTGAACAGAGCAATGACTAAAGGACGGAGATGTAAAAACACTAACAAGCCTCGTGTAGCAGAGATTTGATAAATCAATTCCCCACCCGTGTTTGTTTACTGGAATAAAGACACGTCGTCCAATTAAACGTCGTAATTTTTGCTGAAATTGTCGCTGAGTGAGAGGCGTTTGGCAGGAGCTGAGGCGAAGACAAACATAAAAAAAAAAAAGAACCTAGTAAAATGATCAAATTTGTTCCCTTTTTTATGATTTAAACAATCAAAGTGGAAATTTAAGGGCAAAGAAAAACAAAGACAACAGCGGCTCATGGAGCGGAATCCGTCTCCGTCTGAAACGAGTCCATGGAGGCACCTCCGTTAGCCAGCTCTCCTCTAATTGTGCACGATCCGGTTTCAGCCCAAAACGCATTACAGTCTGTGAGAGAAAGGATGTCCCCTGAGGAACACTTCCCTGCGCTCCTCCTCCCTCCGCCTTCTTTACTTTTTCCTCGCCGAAATTCTTGCTCTTTGTGAAATTGGAAAATGGATCCAGTTTGGCCTCGTGAACGGCAGCACTTTCTCACACCAACCTGGTGTTTGTGCGGCAGCAGGACAGAAAGACAGAGGTGTTGTCTTGGAAAAAGACACGAAAGACAATCAAGAAGCCAAACAGACCGCGTCTTCTCTTTCATTATGTTCCTGTGTCACTTTTTCCTGAGCCGAACAATTCCTCTCTTTCACCATGAAAGCTTCTTAATTGATCATAAAATCTTAATTAGCTGCTTGTCCCTCCATCTGTCCATTCGTCCATTCGTCCAGGCCCACGCACCAGACTGAGGGACACTGTG
Organism: Solea senegalensis; assembly: GCF_019176455.1. Taxonomy (NCBI): domain Eukaryota; kingdom Metazoa; phylum Chordata; class Actinopteri; order Pleuronectiformes; family Soleidae; genus Solea; species Solea senegalensis. Next base: position 17,548,137 of record NC_058041.1, read on the forward strand.
TGTTCCTTCCATCACTTATTTATTACGTCCTTAATTGCAATTTCACAGTGAGTGCTCATGACATTTAGAGACCTTGCTGCAGTGGACGGAGCTAATTGAAGACGAGGTTTGAAGATTCCATAAACACACACTATAACTCATAAACTATATCATTTCATATACATGCATTTTTGCATCGGTGAATACACTTTTCTTATTAACACGAGATAGAAACCTTGACTTTAGAGGAACTTGGTAGAGAAACTAATCCACTGGGTACGAAAGAGTGTCCAAATAAAAAAAAAAAGAGCTAATTTGGACAAAACACACAAAGAAATTGTCGTTGTTGATTATAAAACTAGATAATATAGAGTAATGACAATGAAACATGTTGCTCTGCTTTAGCAACATAAAACATAAGCATAAAAGTAGCATCCTTAGCCTGCTATTGCTAGCTTTTCCATAAATACTGACCTGAGTTTTAAAGATAAAATAATAATAATTTTTTGGTCGTAAACTTGTCATTATGATGACTCAAAAATGACTGCACGTCGTTCTGGAGTTAGAAAAAGACACCATCTGCATTTATATTGGTCATTTAGCAGCATTGTTTATGCTATATTAGCTACCAGGACAAAAGTTTTCCTGAAAACCAGTTAGTGTTTAACTAGTTAACTAGTACGCTAAAATCCTAATATAAATACATAACAGCACTACATCTGGATTTGCTGCTGAATATTAGTAACAGCTCAGCTCAAGTGATCTTATCGTGAAGTTAGCGAGTTAGCAAAACATGGAAAAACTGTTCAGTTACAGACTTCCTGTGTTTCCTATGTTTCATTTTGTCAAAGTGTAAATGGGGCTACTGCTAGCTTTTCCTCACTAGCTTCACGCCACTTCTGTGGCTGCTATTGACATAGTGCCTGGGATGATTTAGCTAATAAAGCTAGGAGTTACTTCTAAGAAATTATATCAACAGCGTCTGAAGAAATTGACTTCACAAAGTTGTATCGCTTAGCTTTCTCTAAGGGTTGTAGTATTCAGAGGACTGTTGTTAGCAGCAGCAGCTGAAACATTAGCTGTGCTAACTGTTAGCTCTGCTAAAGTTAGGGTGAGGGTTAAGTGTGTTTTTTTAACTTTATCAAAGACAGACACACTTTTAAGCACTTGTCCACCAGGTTTGCTGTGGTTGACGACATATTACACATTACTGTCTGACTTTGGCAGCTTTATAGTAGAATTAGAAAATTATAAATGTTTATATCTTCTAATTTACAACAGTTTCTTGTTGATATTTTGGTATTTACCAATGTGACAGACTCTTGACTCATCCCCTACTGTTGCCTCATGAAGTTTAGAGATACAGTAGATAGTAAATGCTGAACAAAATAAGAGGTGATTTATCAAAGCGATAATCCCTTTATTGGGGGCGTACCACATGGATCTAGTTATTTAACTCCCCGCTAGATAAACCTTTACTGCACTCCACTATCTTTCACCTATTTCCGTGTCTCCACTTCACAATTTCAATCCCAATTAGTGGTAAAAAGGCAGTAATTTGCAAAAGAAGCACTCAAGTAAGCTTTCAATAAGCGTCGCTGAAGCAGCTAAGCAAACAGGTGCTGCGACGAATGAAAAAAAGTCTACAAACACTCAGGAGTTTGAAACATTTAGCAGCTGCGGCTGTGGTCGTCCGTCGCCTCCGTATCTGCTTCATAATTACAGCTAAAGAATGAGGCAGCGCGGGGATTATGGGAGGATTTGGAGAGGGTGATCTCTCATCCTTGTCTTCTCTCTTTGCTGCCGCCACCGTTCCAGAAAGTTTTTTTTTCGGGCTGCTTATCTCATCCCTCAAGGAGACGAGACAAGAGGCGTAAAACGGGCAGATTGATAGGCTGAGTGGCTGCGAGACGCAGACCATGAATTTATGTATGTATATGTGTGTGTGCGCTACAAGTGTACACAAACACAGCTGCATCCAATTACACACACACACACACACACGCACACAGAAACACACTACTACACTACACACGTTTCGGCCTGTTACATGAGCAGATGATGAATGTGTCGGCTCTGCCGTCAAAGGAAGGGTCGGCGTGTCAAAGTGTGGGTGAAAAGAAAATATTTCACCGAGCACTGTTTTTTTTTTCCTTCTCTCGGATCTTTTGAGTTATCGTGACGTCGGTTTGTCGCCGGAGTCCGGGACGTCCGCGTACTTGACTGTTGAATGTAACCGGGAAAAACCAGCCCTGTCTTACTTACAGCGCTCATAATGCAGTGACATAGGTTTGAGAAGTCCACTTAGCCTTTACTTTACATTACAGTTTGAAAACTGTATGTAACAGAGAGCTAATGTTATGGTTATACTACAGTATAGGGCTGGGCAATACTATCACAATTTTATCAATCATTTTTTTGTGTCGGGACACACGTGTGTCCCGTATAGTGGTTAGCACTCTTGCCTTGCAGCGAGAAGACCCGGGTTCGAGCCCCAATTGGAACAAGGGCCTTTCTGCATGGAGTTTGCATGTTCTCCCCGTGTGAGCGTGGGTTCTCTCTGGGTTCTCCGGCTAGATGATGACTGACTTTTTTGTGTCAAAAAAGTGCCTTTATATCGGTATATGTTGAACCTTTAGTTGACGTCACGCCCAGTTCCGACTTCCGAGTTGCGACGTAGATTAAATGCAGCATAATCTCCCTTTTTCTGAGGCTTAATCTGGAAATCTGATTTTGAAAAATGCCAAGAAGTTGGCTGGGGGAGGGAGGGCGAGTGGGTGGGGCAAGACAGTGAGGAAAAGAGTGGACTGAATGAGCCAATGGCAAAATCTGGATGCAGTAGCTGGTGTTTGACCAGAGAGGGCAGTAGATACAGTGGAAAATATGTTAATTTCAATACTGTACACTAAACTGTGATGATTTGCACCTGGGTCAAAAAATAACTAGATTCCTGATACCATTTTACACCTGAAACAAGAGGTTTAGTGTCACTGATCCACAATTTATTGAGATACCTGTGGAATACGTGTTTGAAACAAGAAGGAAAGTCACTTCTCAGAGGTTTTAACAATCAGGAATGAATAAGAAAAAGTAAAAAAGAGAAAAGCTTGACAGGTACAAGACCAAACTTAAGTTCATCAAAGCTGCAGGATTCTCCTCGTTCCTCATTGTGATGCAGGCCGTGTGCCGTCACAGTGTGCATGACACAGATTCTGCCTTTTCATTATTTTCAGTTCTCTGTATTCTGGGTATCGTCACTTTTCCTTTTCCTCTCCCCCCTCGGCGACGTCGTTTCTGAAACAGCTCAAGGTCGTTGACGCCGTCTTAAACGTCTCCCCGTGCAAACGCATACACACACGCTGCTCCCTGTTTGTCTGTTTGAGAACACGGAGACGCACAGGAGGACGACGAGGAGGTGGCGGTGGGGATTTGATGGGATGACACTCGTGTGTTTGGGGACACGGAGGTTGATTTCACTGGTAACGCATGAGTAACCCACAGAGTCCACTGACGGACAGAGACATTACCATAAAGCGACTCCCGTGTCGGTGCTCGGGGCTGACAGCGTTTACCCGAGGAAGAGCCAACAGTTTACACAGACGTGGCTCATTTCCTGAACGCTTCCCCCCGTCACGCCGCCAGCTTTCATAATGTGACCTCGGAAATGAGAAACGCTGATGGGCAAATACGGGAGGTTATTGTGTGTGGGTTTTTTTTTTTTCTTTCCCAGCCGAGATTGTCGTCACGCTGACGGTCATGTGATCTCGTCACAGAGTGGCGGTGACAGGATCTGAGCTCAGAACAAACACAAGCAGTCACATTATACACCTGATTATTTCTTACAATACCTGCAGGTATTAGGATCACAGCAGGGACATAATGGTGCTGCTAAAATAAGAAGTGAAACAAATTGGATTCTCTCTCTCTGCAAAGTCATCAAATATTAACGATTTGCGTTAATGCACAGGTTGATTTTCCTAACAATGCAACCAAATATTTAAGTATTTGCATGTTTTTGGCACAACTTACAAAAACAAATGATCCTCGAACATGCAGACAACAGTGTTTGTTACTTCTTGTTGCCAGTAGGTGGCGCAATGACTGGCAATTTATCACAGTGGCCCCTAAAAAGAAGGTGGAAAAGAAACGGAACTGGGCGAATTGGGTTGCCCTAAAACTCCTAAAGTCCTGATGTACAAACAAAGTTTGATGAGTTTTCGTGCATGAAAAGGCCCTTAAAATTGCACTCAAATGCACATAAGGGGAAACATCCATAACAGAAGCAACTATTTTTCGGTAGCTTAACGACACAGTATTAGCCATAATTGATCTCTGATGTACAGCACTTTGTTTCAGCTGTTGTTGCCTTATGAATAAAGTCAGATTGAATTAAATATACACGTTATAATAAAATCACACGTTAAATAACATGAAAATATGCCAAAAAAAACGCATGAATTAAATGTCAATTAACGTTTAAATGTTTAGAAAATGAACAAAAAACAAAACGAAAAGTGACAATGAAATGCCACGAAAAAATAAAATAAATGTACTTGATAAAACTGGCATTAACACTTGTAAAAAGTATGTTTGTAAAAGAAAATGTCACTTTATTTTAATATCGGTTTGTCTATGTTTATATCCTGTAGAAACTCAAAGACTTTGGTCCCCACTAAAGAACTACACCAGTATGTGTGTGTGTGTGTTTTCACACCGTCTCAGATCAGATGTTTTTAAACCTTAACTTAAACACTCACAGACTTTTTTTTTTAATCATTCAAACACAGTGAGGCGGTTAGTAACACGTTCATCTTTTAGAGGTGAGAATCTCACCACTTTACAGTGTTAAAGTTTGTGCTATAGATCAGGGAGGCAAAAAAAAAAAGAAGAGCGTGAATGTGTTAAAGTCTGCAGAGAACGATGTGATAATCATGTGAGAAGAGTCTCGGATGAAAACGTTTCCCAATGTCTTATAGAAACGATGTTGATGAGGATGTTTGAAGAGCAAGGGAGGCTCGTGTTTGACAGTTTATATTCATTTTTATTCAAAGTCAGACTCACTTTTACACCAAAATAACCTGCCCCTGCAGTCACATACCTTGGGGTACCAGAGTAAATGGTATGGTCTAGCTCCACCCACAACAGTCAGCTGATTGGTTGACAGAAAGAATGTCACTCCCATTTCAAAACTGAAATGTTATAATAGTGTTTTATCAGACACTTCCTCCAATCATCATGCAGAAGGCCAGTGTCCGTGCCCCGCCCACTGCTCCATTGACTCCTAAGCTGAGCTTCCATGGAAGCGATGCCTGTGAGAAATTTCATGTAGTTCTGTTTATGTTAAAACTTTCCAAAGGTGGAATTTTGAAGTAGTTTTCCTGCCATTTTAACGCCAACTTGTCTAGAACATATGGACCGAGTTTGACACAGCTAGCTCAAACGCACTAGGACGAGTTTGTTCAAATGTGTAGACTTCTGGGTGGGCGGAGCTAATGGAAGAACATTAGAAATTTCTTTGGAATCATGAGAGCAACAAGTGTACCAAGTTTGGTAAAAAATCAGGACAACTATGTGCGGCTTAGACAAAAAAATTTGCATTTAACTCAATTTTGGCGAATTTCTCTCGCATCAAAAGTTTCCCAATAATTCCTCAAGAAACTTAGGAGTAAGCCCAACAAACTCGACTTCTGGGGCAGCTATAGAGCCCTGGGGCTATGAACGAGTTTGTGCCCTATGCCAATATCGCATTTCTTGGCCACCGTGCCAAATTTCATGAGTTTTTATGCATAATAACTGCCTCAAAAATGACACGAAACTTAAGAAGATTCTTAAGTTTTCCCAAGTTCCCAACCGGGGAAAAAAAGAAAAGAAATTCTCTACCTCTATAAGCAACTTTACAGAAAAACAAACCTAATGTTACTTATAATATAATGGCAACGACCTCACCTACCAAGGAAATGTAATTTATCTCAGTCGAAACCCAAGCCTGACCCAGAATTTTACCATTCCAGACACAACTGAACTGAACACAGTATTTACAGTCCTTCCTCCTGATCTCTGAGCTGCTTAAACACCAGCTACCGTCTTCACGCCTCACACCTGTGATACAGTCCGACACAGACCGTATTATCCCTTTAACGTTACCCAGTAACTGCACATGCCGAGGTTTGTCCGGGGCCGAGCTCTGGAACCGGAAGGTCACGCGGTTAGATCTGTAAAAACAGCTCCCCCGACGTGCAATTTATTAAATCCAGAACGAAAGGGTTCACAGGAGCGCAACTCAAATCCTCCACCATTAAGCTGATTAAATTACAGGATAACTCTCCCTCTGTTTTAATATCAGGGCTGAAGATCACGATCAGACAAACGGCTGTGATTCAGTATTCTGCCGTGGCTTTAAAGGGAAGGAAGGAAACCACAGTGAACGCTGGGTTTCTTCTGGTTCAATAAAAAAGGTTAACGTTGACCACGAAAACAGAGACGAAACCGCTTTTAACTTCCATTCAACAAAGATGTGGAAGACCTTTACTCTGTCATGCAGACATGAGAGTGAAGAACCACAGGAATCTCAATGACGCCGGACCATCATTTATTCTCTTCTTTTGCCTTTTGCTTGAATGTAAAGGGATGTAAGCGTTTTAAGTATGAGTTTTCAAACGTACAAAGCTGCTTTTATTTACTTGATATTAATAAAATCATTTTTTTAGCAAATTAACTACAAATTCTATGACCGCGTTGTTAAATATTTCATGCGTGAGAGAACGATAAATAAAGAATGAGACGCGGGAGCAACAAGAGAATACGCTCAATAATTTAGAAGACTTGATAGTTCCATATGAAGTCGATTTAAAATGGTGGAGACGAGAGGAGGAGGAGGAGGAGGAGGAGGAAGCAGAAAACACTTATTTTCACTTGTTTTCCCCCAGAAAATGACTGAGGCTTTTATGAATCCACCTTCATAAAACTTCCACAAAACATAAAAACACTTTTCTCATCTGGTTTATGGTATTTCATAAGATCTGACGAGCTTCGTCATTAATCCCCGCCTTAATTACCAGACGCACACAAGTGAAGCTTTGCTGATTAATCTGTAAAGACTTTCATTTGTAACGTCGCTGTTTTCCCTCCATATCTCTTTCTCTCGCTCTCTCTCTTCACGACACGGCAATGGTTTTATTCGCGTCACTCGAGCAGAAGACAGGAGCCATTTTGCGCAGCAGAGCAGATCTTAGGGCGTAATTACCTCGACTGATTGGTAAATTAGATCAGAGGCAGGAGGAGGAGGTGTGTGTTGTTCAGGAGAGGAACCAACACTACCACACACATTCATCTACCAAACTATAGTTTCCAGGTTCTATTGTCATCATTGTAAGTTTCTATAAACCAGTGTCGGCTGCTGGCCTTTGAAAAAGATGAAGTTTCATTTCAGATCCTGTTATTTACACACAAATTCTTAGATAAACAAGGAAACGTGATAATTATGTAAAACCTGTATATGTAGAAATTAAAACGTTTTATATCGCCGAGTAAATAACACACTAAGAGCAGCTGTTTGTCCACAGACTTCATCACTGAGGTAGAAAAGGCTCTGCTGTCGTGTTTGTTTTCGCTATGCTGTCAGTCAAAACTGGCCCCGCCTTTCAGAGAGTCCCTCCATTCATTAAGCAGAAGCCTAGCGTCCACGCCCCGCCCACTGCTCCATTGACTCACAGAAACTACTATTACTAAAATATCTACTAAAACTATTTCACAAAGTGCTAAACTACCAGTAAAAACAACTATTAATAATCTACTACCACTAAAACAACTACCAAAACTATTACTAAAACACCTACTAAAACTACCACTAAAACATCTACCAAAACTATTACTAAAACACCTACTAAAACTATTACTAAAACTATTACTAAAACACCTACTAAAACTATTACTAAAACATCTACTAAAACTATTACTAAAACTATTACTAAAACACCTACTAAAACTATTACTAAAACATCTACTAAAACTATTACTAAAATCTATCTACTAAAACTACTAAAACCTACTACTAAAACTATATTACTAAAACATCTACTAACTAAACTACTACTAAAACATCTACTAAAACTATTACTAAAACATCTACTAACTAAAACTACTACTACTAAAAACTATTACTAAAACATACCTATTACTAAAACATCTACTAAAACTATTACTAAAACACCTACTAAAACTTAAAACTACTAAAACTATTACTAAAACATACTACTAAAACTACTAAAACACCTACTAAAACTATTACTAAAACACCTACTTACTAAAACATCTACTATTACTAAAACACCTACTAAAACATCTACTAAAACTATTACTAAAACATCTACTAAAACTATTACTAAAACTACTAAAACTATTACTAAAACACCTACTAAAACTATTACTAAAACATCTACTAAAACTATTACTAAAACTATTACTAAAACAACTACCAAAACTACTACTAAAACTATACTACCAAAACTAATTTCTAAACTACCAGTAAAAATAATAATAACCTACTAACAACTACTACCACTAAAACAACTATTAAAATTACTACTGAATCAAATACCAAAACTGCTAAACTACCATTTCAAAAAACTAATAATAAATTACTAACAAACTACTACAACACTACCACTAAAACAACTACTACTACTACTTTTGTACTACTGTACAAAATACTATACTACCAGTAAAACAGCTAATAATAACCTACCTAACAAACTACTACCAAAAGTACTAAACTACTGGTAAAACAACTTCTAAAACTACTACTGAAACAACTACTAAAATTACTTCGCAAACTACCAGTAAAACTAATAATAAGCTACTAACAAACTACTACCAACACTACCACTAAAACAGCTACCAAACCACTTAAAGAACAAATTCTAAAACTAATTGTAAAATAACTACTAAAACTACTTTCCCAACTACTAAACTACCAGTAAAACTAATAATAACCTACAATAACTACTACCAACACCAGCACTAAACAACTACCAGTAAACCAGGACAGCGGCTCCACAACTGGGTCCAGTAAAGCTCCTGGGACAGGATTTTCTCCGCCCACTTTCTTATCCTGGTGAATTGTCCATTAATATTACAGATGTCCAGAGTTATAATAACACTAATCTACCTCTCCAAGTAAAACTAACCCTGTCCGAATAGGGTTTTAGTTGAGGACATCAAGACTCACGTCCAAGTCCTTCACTTGAGTCACTGCCCTTAGATGCCAACATTTGGCACCAACTGATTTCATGTGGATCTGTCCTTGATGACACTGACCTAACTCACCTTTAAATAATTTTTTTGGTAAAGAATGTAGAAAAAAACATCCTCCCCAAAAGTACAACCTCAAAGTTCTTCAGGGTCACCAGGACGAACATTAAGTTTACAGGAAGCACGTCAAGTCGGAAGTGTCTGCAAACTCCATTTAACTCAAGTTGTGTCTTCACTTCATCCCAAACCAATTAGCACATTACATTTAGTCTATCAGAGAAACAGAAGTAAAAAGTGAACAGAAGCAGCAGCAGCGGCAGCGTGGAGAGGAAGAATCAAACCTCAGAGCTCAGACAGACGTGTGCCTCTAATCTGCCCGAGAATGTTGAGGCAGGAAATTGACTTGTAGGAGTTTATAACTGACAGAGGAAACTTTTTTCTTTTTTTTCTTTTTTTATCAGCACAAAACACGACTACAAGTTTCAGTCCGCCTGAAGAAACGGGCAAGTTTTTATCATCGTAATTGAGATCAAAGATCAGGAAAACACATTGGGGAAGATATTTGGAGGCTGAAGTGTTTACATACGAGATCAGCGCTAAGACTACAGATGTCAGCCATGGTGATTTATCACGTCTAACGACTTCTGAAAAGATTTGCTGGCAAATACAACAAGTTTTGATGAGACTGTTGACGGCAGGCGAAGGGTGAAATGTTGACATGTGTCCATCTGTCCCGATCTGCTAAGGCAGGTGTGGACGTGGACGTGGAGGAGACAGGTATTAAGGTTTTATAGGTTGAGGAGCAGAGTGTGGGGAGGTGTTGGTAGATCGGGTGGGGGGGATTTTCTGCTTGTCAAGCTTCCTTCGTCTTTCTGAGAGGTGGGAAGGGAAGCGGCGCAGCTGTCACTACACTAACCACCTGGGTACTTCAAAAAGACGCCCAGATGTTCAGAAGTGTAACTACACACACACACACACACACACACACACACACATCGCACCTCCACCCATCTCAGCCAAAGTACCTCTTACTTACACACACACACACACACACACACACACAGTGGTAGAACATTACCCACTTGACTTAAAATTCCCATTACACTTGACACGTCCCACTCATCCTGTCTGCTTTCATATTTACAACAGCAACTGCAGCACCACATGTCCCACCATCACGACATCCCAAAATCAGACCATCCCAACATCCCAACATCACACTACCACAACATTCCAAAATCGCACCATCAAAACATCACACCTCCTTTTCTTCACTGCTTTGCTATGGGTCTAAATATTAATCTAAGGAGATTTCCATTCATGGTCCAGGTATAGAATTTCCCTAAATTACAGTAAATATCTCACACACAGCAATTCCAGGCAGTTTCATGAAAAAGTCCAGACTTGGGTGCTTTCCTGAAAACAACTTGGGGTAGTCAACCACTTTTAGGGGGCCTGTCTCTAAGTTTAGGGCCACAGGAGACACCCCTGACGGCCTTCTTCCTCTGCATGACATGCTGCTATTCCACCAGCATCCTCTGCTAAATGTACATGTATTCTAAACAGGTATCTTTCACATATAGTGACATTAAAGCGTGTTAAAGAGATTACCAACACCTTTCAGACAGTTCTTGCTGTCGCTGTGTTTCGATGCAAATACAGTATTTTTGCTCTTTCAGTCGCTGCCATCAGGGGGAGCTCTGGTAATTTATCCACACACACAGTCCTCAGTGTCCCACACCTGCTCTGGCAACAAGCAGTGAGACTGATGCGAAGGTGACGAACATGATAGAAGCCCAGTTTCCTCTTTTTTCTCCAGCTTAGCGAGGTTCAATACCAAAGCTTTGATGTGTGAAATAATGGCAGCGAACTGCAACGTTGTCATTTCCTGCAGGATCTATCGTGAAGGAATTGAGACGGACAGACAGACGGGGCCAATTCTGCCACACTGAGAGCAAACAGGCAGGTGCGGTGGAAAGTCGCTGCACAGTGAGGGGCGGAGGGAGAGAGTGAGATAAAAGAAGAAGGGAGAGAGAAAGAGGTGTGGAGTGAGCTGGTAAGACGGAGAATAAAGACAGGAATAAGAGAAGGAACAGCAGGGAAATTGGAAAAAAAGAGGAAGAAACAGGGAGGACATGACGTGGGAGATGTTAAGGTGACTGCCAAGTAGTAGCAGCAGGAGACGATGAGGGACGGTAGAGGAGAGAGGGGGATGGAGAGAGAGAGAGAGAGAGATGTAGAGGTAGTGAAATGGATGTGGCGCTGGTCTTTGGTTTGGCAGTCACCAGGTGGGATGAGGGCAGACACCTCGATTCTAGTGCAGAGTAGAGCCGTGTCACAAAGGAGCTTCAGGGTGTGCTGAATATTACATGAGGCTGCCGACGAACACACATGCACGCACGCGAAAGGACGTCTCGAGACAAATACGTGAGTCGATGCAGACGCTCTCACTCACACACGGAATCAAGAGGGTTTGGATGAAGCCAAACAAGGCCAGTGGATGAAAAGACTTATGCCTCATGAACACTGAATTAGTCATTTTGCCAACTGCAGGAGCAGAGGGCAGAACTTGTCTGCACCCATGGAGCAATGGGGGACTGGGTGCCTGGCTCAGGGGAACCCCAGCCCTCAGCCTGTCCTGGGATTGAACTAGTGACCTTCCTGTTACAAGCCCAATTTCTTTCCTCTTGGCCCTGGGCTGCCCAAGTTCAAGGCCCAGTTTCTTGCCACAGTCCAAATACATGACGAGGTTAATTTGACACCCAAAAATGGACCATAGGTGTGCGATCCAAAGTTGCTCTATGTCAAGATGGGATTCGCTCCAGCAACCCCGCAACTTTCCTTTTCTCGTGGTCATGATTTGCCCAAGTTCATGAAGTTCAAGACCGCCCCCGGTTTCTCCGGCTATTACAGTTTCCTCCCACAGTCCAAAAATATGCCGAGGTTAATTGGACACCCAAACATTGACCGCAGATGTTTAGACTTTTGACCTGTCCTATGTGTGACCACGCCTTTGTCCCCTGGGATTATCTCCAGCAACCTCACAACCCTCATGTGCAGGATAAGGCCATAGACATTGAATTATTGAATGAATGAACGAAAGACAAAGCTCCTGTGTGTAAGTTCTGTTGCCCCCAAGAGGAATTCTGAGTCGTTACCAAAACGCTACTGGCATTCCTACATGAAGTTTGCTGCTCCCCTTCATCACCCAACTTCTCAAAGCAGTAGAATTCACTTCTGACATTTTTTGTGGGTGCTTCTTGGTGTTTTCATCCATTAGTCGGTTGGTATAATGTCGCAGAGTGAAACAAACATCGCTAAACACTGCTATGCTAAGAAAACACAGAGAGTTGTGGAGCTTCAATGGCCGCCTCATTCTGGGGTAATTAAACACAACAATTCATACAAACAGGTGATTTTACACTTTAGGTTCTCTCTTCAGTGTGGTTCTTACGATGAGCATTAAAGTGCACTAACGGATGAAATAAACGGTCAGTTGGTCAAAAACTGACAGTGGTAATGACGGCGGTAAACTGCTGGGTTCGAGCAGCAGCGATCGTTCAGTTAGACTGCAGAACTTTTTCTTCCCCCTCGTTCTAAAGTGTCGACTCTATCAGTCTCAAATCACAGCAATGTTCCGAGGTGAGCTAAAAGTAATAACAGCAGCTTTTGTCCCGTAACTCCTCAGACTCTGAGAGGTTCCTGGAAGAATCTGTTCCTTGCACTGATGAGATCTGATTTTGGCCGTGAAGAGCGAATGAGGGGAGGGAGGGAGGGAAGGAAGGAGAGACGAGGGGGAGAGTCTGTTAACACAGTGAGTAAAAAAAATCCACCAAACAGTTTTGCTGCTTCATTTCTGACAAGAGTTTTTCCAGAAGAGTTTGTTTGGATTCAAACGATCCTTGGAGTCTTTGGCCAGAGTTCAGCTCAGTGTCAGGTTTTAACCTCAACAAGCTCATGTCATGAATCAGGATTAAATCTCCTGTGTTTAAAGTTACAGTTGGGTTTGTGATGATTTTGGTTTCCATTAGTGGACGTTAGACCAGTGTATGGTTATTACCAGTGGATATTATTTCATAGTTTCTGTCTAGTTGTATTTGATAATGCTGGTTAAGTACCTTGCTCAGGGGCATCCCAGTCCTTGGCTTTGTGCCGGGTTTTTAACCTGGCAACCCTCTACCTACAAGGTCAATTTCCTTTACACTAAACCACAGATTACCACAGATTAATGTAGTAGTGAATTATGTGTTTTTAGTGTTAACATAAGAGCAGCAAAAGGTGGCAGAGCTGAAGGTGCTGAGAATTTCATAGGGAGTGACCAGAATGGACAGGATTAGAAATTAGCATATAATCCAGGAACAGCTCAGGTTAAAACGGTTTGGAGATAAAGAAAAGAGAGTCAAGGATGAGATGGTTTGAGGAGGGACAGAGATTATATTGGACAGAGGACATCAAAATGGAGCTGTGGGACAGAAGGAAAAGAGGAGGAGGAGACCACATAGAAGGTTCATGAGGACACGAGGACATCTGGTGTAACAGATGAGGACACAAGGGAGCGGACAAGATGGAGGCAGATGATCTGCTGCGGTGACCCCTAAAGTGAAAAGCCGAATGACGAAGAAGCAGTTAAAATACAGAAGCTGAAATTAGGGAGGATCAAGGAAACACTAAACGTAGCCAGACAGTGAGCAGCTACAGACATCATGTGTAATAGAAATAAACACAATGTGTTTGGTAAGTGGATATTTCTTTATCTATTATGCAGCAGCCACACAACATGAAACCGTCTCCACAAAGTGACTGATCCTCAATCTAATTCTACAGATTAAAAAACAAGAACAAAAAAAAAGAAGAAAAAACCTCCACAAATATCAGCCTTTATAAGTCAAAGCTCTGATACAGATAAGAGACGATCCTCCTCCCTGTGTCTCTGTCCGGGGGAGACACCGGCTTTATGGATTAGAACCTGTCGGCAGTAACGGGATGTTGGTCGGCGGACAGCTTTGATGGTGTCTCCCCCTCCCGTTATTGATTTCCTCCCCGCCGGCCATCACTCAGCGCACTTGTAAGTGAGTTGTGAAACTCGTTGTGTCTCTCCCCGTCTTTGTTGATCTCCACTCATTCGGAGAGCAATGCTGTGTGCGTATAGTGTTACAGAGGACATTAGAGGTGTGTGTGTGTTTGTTTGTGTGTGTGTGTGTAATGGGTCCGATTTAAAGGGCTCCTCCTGCAGTTTAAGTGTCACCATTATAATCTATCCTAATCCCCCCCTGCAAGCAAGTACAAAATGTCTGCAGAAGTTCCTGGAAAAATACACTGAATCATGTGTTTCCCATAATGCAACAGTTTAGTAGCTTCTTATCTTTCAAACCTATAAACCTCAAATGTGTAGTAGAGGCTTCCATCCATCATCCATGCCGCCAATACTTGAGGCTATTGGAAAGGTTCAATTCTTGGTAGGGTTGGATGTTCTGGACATTCTCAAGCTGTTGTAATCACATCTGACTCAGAAAAATGTCCTGCTATGTATATGGAAAGAAGAAAAGACTCCACAAGGAAAGGTCCTGGTCAAAAAAGGTCCTGGATTGCTGCAGTATTGGCCGAGATATACTGTACACCGTATCCTACATTTCCCATCATTCCACAGCCTTGTAGCATCTTGTCGAATGTTGAATTGCAGGCTTTCTAGCACACTAGTACCAAGCACAAGTCGACAGTTTTCCCTTAAATGTCCCTTTAATGATTAAGATGAGCTGTTTTTCATCATCATTTCATTAGGTCCAAAAAAACCCAGAAACGCCCTTTGAGACAAAAAGCGGGGAATAAATCGTCAGAGAAAACAATCAGGAAATGCAGCCCAAATTAAAAATATCAATCATAAGTAATTAAAGTTGCAGATATTGCTCAGGCATCAGGGACTGACAGGACGCAGCGTCTCTCTTTTTAAGAGGGCAAACGCGACAGTAAAGAGTGAGAAACAGTGAGTAAATACGTCTTGCGGTGATTAACAGCGAGATAATTACAATGACGGGGCGTTTTTTAATGTTCACCGATCCTCTGATTCAGACTGCATGAGGATCTGAACCTTTTGCGATCACTTTGTCATCACCACTGTTCCCCCGGCTCCCTCTGTACTTGGACCCAGTGCCGCTTTTATCTTGAGTTAAAGTCGCCCCGAGGAGGATTTCCTGTAAACACACCAAACTTATGTTTACATTCAGTGTCGTCGGCGCAGCCTTGAGGTTTAACAAATATGTGTGTTTCTTGCCTCATAAATTTCCAAACACACATTTTACTATTACAATTTTTATAGCGCTGTAAATTATGCATCGTTTGTGCGTGTCTGCGTCTTTCCCTGTGTTTGCGGGGACGCGACTGTGTGCATTAAAGCAAAAAACACTTCCTCTGTCTACATGATTTGTGCATAATGTCCTCTTCAGTCATTGTTTCTTTAACGCTTCCCCAGCAAGGACAACTTATATAACTGTAACCTATCAAAATAAAACTCACCTGACTCCCCAAACATCTCCAAAACAAGACTATTATTTTGATACATGAGGCTTTGGTGCATGTTTTATTTGAACTGAAAATCAGACATTTGAGAAGTCTCATTTTCTAGATTTAATGTAATTAAATTAAAATAAAAAAAATATTATGATATATATATATATACATATATATAAAAAATATAAATTCGATATTTTTTTATCATAGACTGGCAGAAAATAAGATCTGTTCTTTGAACAGGGTCAGGAAACTACTATTAGCTCATCCAAATCCAAGATTCACTTGGATTTACTTGGTTTTGTGAAGTTCTAACAACTTACAATTATCACGTTTAATTAACTTACAGTTTTTGGAACTTAAATGCAAAATCGTAAATAAAAAAAAAACTTGCAGTCATTTGCAGTACTTCCACGGCCCAGCAGGGGGCTGCGTCCTACGCTATGTTAATCATTTGTAAAAATATCACTTTATTTACCTTCCTGTGTGTTCACTGTGTAACCAGTCCTCTACAGTGCTGCAATCAGCGTAGCAATGATGCTAACGTTTGTTGTTTACATTCCTTATGGTAAATTTTTGGTAAGAGTAAGCGGAGTTAGCAATACTTTAATATGTGTTCATGTAGCTTTGGGGGAACGTCTGAGACGACTCCTTTACTTTCCTCCTACAAAAGAGACTTATTGTGGTAGATTAAAGGACACTTCCTGTGACATAATGACTTCTTTAGTTACTTTACGACCTCATGACATTGAGGTGAATATGCATGTATTTTTATTTATTTTTTTAATCGTACTGGCGTGACGTTCACACTGAAACAGCATTTGACAGAGTATTGGGGCCAAACAGTAGTTTTGAATTTTTTTTATCTTTCAACAATAAAGTTGTAATATTTAGAGAATTAAGTTGTAATATTATTATTGATTATTATTCAAGCAAAATCTCAGATGATCGGTTTCAATCATGCCTCAAGATGTGGAGCATTTTGTGAAATTACGGTTTGGTTTGAGGCTTCACAAATACAGAAATACTTCATCTTTTTTGTCACATTATCATCAACATCTGTTTTGTGAAAGAAACTGAGTTTGTTTGGAAGAAAGAATCACAAACACAGACTTAGAGGAAATCATCTCTTTTGAGGAGGAGGTAATGGCTTTGATCGACTGCTTACACCTGCGTTCTGTTGCTATTTAATAATAAAATGTAATAACAATACATTTAATTGAATAATGATAGAAAAACTCAAAATATGAGTTTTTCAATGTTACGACTTTATTCTCGAAGGATTAAAATCATTTTTCTCTTCAGTTTGTCCCTAAAACTCCGTAATATGTCGAATGGAAGACCTGAACGAAATGGTATGTTTTTAAAATCTCAAATTGCTGCCGTTGCATTTTCGACAACAAAGTAGACAACAAATATTATGCTACTTTATGAAAACGATGATGTCATAGTCCAACCTCTGTCTTTCTCTTACAATCACAAACGATGAAGATTTTCCACCATGCTTTTTTAAAAGGACAAAGAAAAAGAGTGTTTACGCTTTGTTCTGTTTCCGGGTCGATATGAGCCTAGATTAGTACTTATATACATATACAGTATATATGTATATATATATGTATACATATATACATATATATATATGTATACATAATATGTGTATGTGTGGGCATTATGTCACAGAAAAAGTAATTCTCCAATAATATCAAAATGCATAAACCCCTCAACTTTTAATGGCTTTTGCACTCCACGTAAAGGATGACAGTGAGACGCTGTGAGCTTTAATGAAAATGTCTGTGCTGGAGGATTAACGCTATCAGGAAACAGATGAAAACACCTGGATTTTACTTAAAAAAAGAGAGAAAGGGAAGAAAAAGGCACTTTTGGACACTTTGTGGTGATAAATGACGTCATTACGCGACGTCAGCTCTGTGGAGAGGCTACGTGGGATTAAGTGGACAAAATCGAAATCGTGTGAAAGATGAGGAGATGGTTACGGACGAGAGGGAGAGGAAAGAAGAAGCGGCGCAATTAGTTGTCCATGAGACGCCTGCAGGAGAGAATCAGAGATGCTGTTACAGGTAAAAAAAAATACCGCTGTTTCCTGACGTCTCTGTCTCTCCATCCATCAGTTTGTTACATGCCACAATCTAAACCTGTGTACTTTGATCTGCTCTCACATCTGATCCGCCTATTTGACACCCACCATTATTGTAAAGTGACACGAGCAGTCAGCCGCCGCCACCCTTCTCCTCCACCTCCTCCTCCTCCGCGTCCTCTCGAGAGTGAAGTTGAGATGTATGAGGCGCGTTTCGGCCATCAATCAGCGGGCGAGAGGCCCCGGTGGCATGCAATAACACAGCGGCGGCGCTCGTTCGCCACTTCAGACGATATACAGTATGATGGCGACGCGGTGAGTGATGGCGACACCGAGAGAGTGACACGAGAAAAATGAAGAAAGTGAAGTGATCTGTCAAACACGGACGTTTGTTTTTCTGTCCACGGCCGTTTGTTTAATTAAAGTGAAAACACTTCACAATAAGACTGTGTTTATATAAAAAAGATTTATACGTGTGTATAATGAGCTTATTAATTAGGTCGTTTACAAAATTCTTGAATCATTTATATTTAAGCTGCAACAGATGAGCTACACAGAAAGGCTGCTAACTATAGTTAGCATACACTGCTGAGGCAGAGGTGGAAGTTAGCCCTGACATAGCGAATTAGCAAGTCACGAAAAAAATAGTGGAGCCAAAATTTACAGTTACCCAACAATTTCCTCTGTTTGTTTTTGTGAGGGGCGGAGCTCTGACCAGAGGGCAGGACAGGAGAGGATGAGATGTTTAGCCTGTTTTTGCTAGTTCTTTCATGCACTTTAAGGCTAAATTAAGCTAAAAGTAAGGTTCTTAACTCAACATAAGCAGAGGCAAATTAACAACAAAATGGATGATTGGATTAACCAAACATTATGTTACAATATTGTGCACGATGCTACTGTTAGCAAACACGACTTCCAGTGTTTTTAAGGTGGGCTGTATCATTTGTTTGCATATTTTCTTTTGAATGTAGCATGCTAGCTATTCTAAACCTCTGGTATGTGCTTTAAGATAAAATATACTCGACATTACATTCAGACATGGAAATGGGCGGAGCTTTCTGTCTGTCATTGTATCTCTAAGCTATCAGAAATTGTGCACAAATATGGAAAACTTTCCAAAGATGTGATTTGCGGAGACAACAGAGAGTGGGACATACTGTATTTGTTGATTTTGTAGAAAACACAACCTTTAATTCTAACAACAGCTGATCATCTTTGTGCGACATATTTATGGATTTATGTTAAATTGGACCCAGTTAAAGCGCGTCCTCATCATTATTCATCAAGAGTTTATTTTTTCTTACTATAATTTAATACTCGAGGTTAACAGAGAACTTCAACCATTTTTAATGAATTGAAGGACTGCAGTTTCACACAGCTGTGATATGACGGCCCCGCCCACATTGAGGAGGAGCTATGAAGTCATGGCAAACAACGTGATTGATACCAAACTGAGTAGAGAGAAAACTGTATCATGTATCAACTGTGTATTTCCTCAAAGATTTAATTGAACATGTATGAAAGAAAGACCTTGTGGAACATCATGCAGAAACACACCGCTCAATCTGAGACCTGTGTTTGTTTGTCAGATCTGTGTGTGTGAACAAGGCCACCCACACACAGTACATATATATGCATCCTAACACACACGTGCAAAATGAGCCACGTGGGTGTTCAGGCAGCATCACAAAGACCTTGTCTTCCACTCGCACATGCTCTGATAATTAGTTTCCCATTTAAACCCTATAATACCACGAGGCTCCTTTACGAGCTGCAGGAGCACAGCGGTGGAGCGGAACATGCTGCTGCTGCTGCTGCTGCTGCTGCTGCACCCATTCACTAATAATCCCATTGTTGATGCTATAGCCTTGAGCTGTGTGTGTGTGTGTGTGTGTACACAAGGAAGTTTTCCTCTACATATTTTCTCTTCTCACGGCACAGATGAATATGTATTTACACTCGTTATGTCGACTCTCTTGTTTCATTAGTGCAGATACATACAGTACATACATATATACAGTAAAGGCTATAGCATCAGGGATGAGCATCACTAAAAAGCATTCAAACTGTGACCTTCAACTTCTGTCGTAACACGAAGCAACACATTTGTATTGTGTTGCTTAATTGGGAGCATTACTGTATGTGGTTTATCCTCAAGCCTACAGAGTCAAACCTGCTCCATATATAACTATTTAATAACTAAAAACATCTCTTTAAAGACTCCAATAAATGACACTCGACCTTTAAGGATGCTGGGTGTGAAAGTTAATTTCAAGTTGGTATCGGTACTGGTCTGCTTTCTTTAAACTAGTTAATTAAACTAGTTAATGATGCGGCTACAAACCTACAAGAGAGACTTTTTTTCCAGAGATAAATTCTCCTCTCCTACAAGATGCAATCAAGGAACCTCGTAAATTTAACCGCTTCTCTGCGGTCTGCCACAAGTTGAATAAGTGAGAAGCTACAAGATGCATTCAAGGAACTTTGTCCAGAGGCTCCTACAAACCACTAAAGAGTAATCTGAGAAAAAACAATCTGCAGCAGACTGAAGAGGAAATTACTTCAAACTCAGTTTCACTCTTTTTAAGAAAGTCCATAAAGAAACCAAAGTAATGAAAAAGTAAAAGTCATGAGGACGTTTTATGAAGACATCAAACCAGTTCATTATTTTCTTTGAAACAGGAATTTTTTGGAGGTAAATTTTTGTCGTTTTGTGAAGGCTGTCGTGTGCTTAGTGGTTTAGTGGTTGAACGCAATCACAGAGACAACCGATGACTGATTCACCAGAGGAGCCGTAAAGGTTAAGAAGTGAAACCGAACAGGTCCATAAACTTCAGAGCAGAGACACAAAGACGGGGAAAGAGAGCAAAAGACACCAGAGTGAGTGGAAAAATAGGACGTGTTGGATTGTATACAAGGACGCAGCTGTGAAACTGAACCTTTAATCTGTAATCCAAAACAATAAACTGATCATAAACATGTGAGACTTTAATGAAGCATGAGATAAAAACACTGAGAATAAAGAATCAGGGTGGCCATGTTTGCATCATTTACATATTCTCAAAAAGAAGTAATTTTATCTTATTTTATTCCAAAATTTAAATTGCATAGTTTTAACTTACGTATATCTATATATATGTGTATATGTATGTATGTATATATATATATATATATATATATATATATATATATATATGTATATAATTTTATTTGAAATTCTAATAAAATGTCTCTTTATATCCTATATAATTTAAATATTTTTCCTACTTTGAATTTGTGCTGTTTTAGTAATATATTGTTATTATTTTAGTATGATATCTCAATTTTTTTTATGAACAATTATATTCCCAAATAAATTTTTTTAATAATACTTTTATATACTATACTTAAGTTTTTAATTAAAAACGGTTTAATTCTATATCATTTTTAAACTCCGTATACGACTCAACCCTAGTTTGTTAAAGAATCTAAGAAATTGTTTACATAATTTTCTTGCAAATTCTAATAAAAATTTATCTTTACAGTATATTCTATTTAGTTATTTTATTGATAGTTCTCTTCCTACTTTGAATTTGTATTGTTTTAATATTTTTTTTCTTTTTAACTACAATTTCTACTCATTTTTGTAAAAATTTGCTTAGATTTTCTTTATTTTATTTCATGAAAAATTCAGTTATTTTGCATAGATGAGTTACACTGTTAAATTTATTAAATCTTCTTCATTCTAACGTTTCCTTTGTGTTTAACACTTTTTCTAAGTGAATATTATCAGATCCTCGAATATCTTTTTATACAAATTGAACTGTGTCATGAATTAAGATTCATTTTCCTACATTCCGAGGACATGTTTTTGATAACGAGGCATGATTTTATTGTTTACTTGTAATTTTACGTAAATAGTCTTAATCCTTTACTCTTATTCATGTTAAAATCCAGTTAATCTTAATTTTATATGTAGCTCAGACACATAACTATTAAATTACGGCCTAAATGTTATCATGAGCATTAAATAGAATTCGGAAATTTTAAAAACTGAGTCTGACTTTGAGAATTAGACACGATGGGAAAACTCTGTGATTTGTCATAAAAAGTCATTTTTGAAAAGAAGTTTCCTCGTCAAGGTCAAACCGGGGCTGCCACATCCGTGCGATTGTCCTCCGTCTGACTCTGCGACTTCCTCCCATTTCAGGAGGACAATATGAAGCTACAAGGACTTTCTCTTTTCTTCATTCTCTCGTGGAGAAGACCGAGTCTGAGTCACGTCTCTGCAGATCAGGATGTGAAGGCTGCGTTCCGTCTGAGCGTCGCATTATTCAGCCCCACTAGTCCTCCCACGTCACAGGAAGACGCAAATTATGTCGGACAATCAACGTCAAAGGAAACTGAGTGAGCGCGAAATCACAAATCAGAAGAGGAAACACCACGTGTCTCCTCACTACACTGTAAAAAAAAAAAACTTTAAGAACGTAAAAAAACCTTATTTATGGGAAATCATTTTCTGCAAAAAAAAGAAACATTTTCTTGACGCTCATTGGCCCCCAGGTAGTTTGGGTCTGAGACGTAAATCATTTTAAAACTCAACTCAGGCCTAATTTGTTGAAAAATTAAGACAATTTTGTCAAATTTTTGTCCTGTTTTCTTCTCGGTTTAGGGCTTAAGATTTAATTACGAGCAACAAATATGGACAACTGTTTCTGAGGAACTTTTGACTTCATAGAAAAAAAAATGAGCACAGAAACATTGAGGTTTTGGAGTTTGTTGGAGAGGAAACATCGCATATCTCCTCACTACACTGCAAAAATAGATCTTAAAGAAAGGGGAAAAAAAAGCCTAATTTCTGGGAAATTGTCCAAAACTGTTTTTGTTTTCCTGGCAAGCACAATTTGAACTAGAAAAACAATATCCAATTTTGTTTTTATGAGATATTACAGCTTATTTTAAGCTTTAATTATAAATAACCAGCTAAAACAAAAGTTAGTTAAAAGATTTTTATGTTGAAGCTATGCACAGCTGTACAAAAGAGACAAATCATGCTCCGCCCCTATCTGCCTGACATCACCATGCCCCCAAAACTTGGACACATCATGTTTTTCGTGGACTCATCTTCCACAGAAGACAGAGATAAAACCTTCTCGCCTGTTTTTTTACACCGTTATCAGGTCAAACACTACACTGACGATCAGCGTGACCTCAACCACAATCATTTGACCTTGCACAGAGTGATCGCTGGTCGCCGCAGACGGCGGCGAAAAGAAACAGCCCAGAGAGAGAGGACATGGACAGACAATGAGACGGCGGGTAAAGGAAGAGTAAGCAGGTGTGACAAGTGAAATTAGGACGTGAAGTTTGCCGTCTGCTTCAAAGCACGAGGTGAACAAAGCTGTGCGGGAGCAAGAGGAAGAGGAGGAGGATGGCGCTCAGAGACACTGTGTCCTTCACCTCCTCGTCACGCTGTGTCTCCACCATCAGAGACACATCACTATCTCTGCACTCGCCTTTGATCCTCACTCTCTCTCTCTCTCTTCAAACTCACTGATAATAATGTTCTTTCCAAACACCTTGTTTTTCATGTTTTGGAGGCTGAAGCCCAAAAGTGTGACACGCTCTTAAAGGGGGAACTAAAGGGAGAACTAAAGGGTTTTTCCCACCTGTGCAGTGGGAAGATGCCACTGAAAACAGATGGGAGAAGTGAGTTTAAGTCCACGACACCTGAAGAAGATGTTCACGTCTTCATCTCACTGTTAAACTGACGTTGTAAACCACTCACTCTCCCACACCAAATCCCATAGAGAGAATCAGCTCCTGTGTGCTGTGTTGTTAAAATCGCTGATTTTCTTTATGGAGTTTGGTATGGGAGAGGGAGCAGGTTTTCAAAGCAACAAAAGATAATATATAAATATGTTTTCTACTGATGGGAAAAAGTAGCAAAAACATTCTTAAGTAACCTCACACAACTACACATGAATAAACCCAAACCGTTTTAACTAAACTCCTCCCACTGTAGATACAGAGTTGTCGCGTTTGTCATGTATGGACCTAAATGGTGTGTCAAGGTGGGAGTGGCCAAATGTGAAACGGCACTTAACGCCGCAGTGAAGACAGAAATGTCAGGCTCCTTTTATGAAACAATTCTCAGCTTCTTATTTAGCACAAGGACGCTACGTCTGTGTGTGTGTGTGTGTGAGTCTCGTGGTAATGAAGCAGTCCCAGTAATTAGCTCGACTCTCATACAGAATAATCTACTGCACATGTGTATGAAGTGTGGTCTTGTGGAAAATTAGCAAAGCAAATGAAAGTTTTAAAAATAGAATAGAATATAAGTAAGTAAAAACAAGTCATGTGACTTCAGGTTTTCATACACTTTGGCATCAGGTTCCAAAAAGCCAGACTCTACCTTTCATCTTTAATATCAACACGTTTCTATTTTAGTCGAATTGATCCGTACATTCACCGCTTCCTTTGCCAACACATTCCTGGAAAGAATGTACGTGAAAAAGGAACTACCATGTCTTTTATTTATTTTTTTTTTGTCTGTGACTTTGTCACATCAACAGCTTTCGGTGACCTTGCCACTGTAACACACACGAGACAAAAGGCGCAGCACACACAAACACACACACACACACACGCCACAAGACAGTGCGTGCCGCCTCCCTGCTTTGAGGAAACAGATCGAATGTAACAGATATTTTATGGACTCGATACAAACCTACTTCACCCTCGCATACGTTCAAACGAGCCTTTGAAACGTGAGAGCGCGCCACTGTTGATTCTCACTCTCTCTCTTGTGTTTGCTCTTTATCGGTTCCTTGTAAAGTGGCTTCTCTGTGGAGTCGCAGTCACACCTGCGCGTCACCGTCAGAGCCTGAGAGATCGCAGTAATGAGATCCGGCAAACGCCTCCTTGCCCCGAGCTCTCAAGAGCAAGTCATGATCAAGACCACAACACGCTGAGATCCGAGGACAGAGATAAAGAGACAAAGAACAAGACGAAACTGAAGCATACACCAACGTAGGACCAGTTCTTAGAGACTGACATAAGATCAAGAAAGGAGTTTACTGACATTGAGACCAAGTCAAGACTTAAACTAACTAATCTATATTGAGACCAAGACCACAGTGTACTGAGACCAAGAAGACTTGAAGATCAAACCTGAGACAAGACCGAGAGCAAGGCATGACCACGATGGAGATCAGGACCAAGACGAAGGAAGAAGGACTTGGAGACAACACTAAGACGGGACATACTGACACTAAAAGAGGACCAAGTTATAGAGACTGAGACAGAGTCGAAACTTAAACCAAAGCGTACTGAGACCAAGACTGAAATTTACTGGAATTAAGATAAAGACAGGTCAAGACAAAACCAAGTACTGAGTCATGAGAAAGACTAAACTATATTGAGACCAAAACGAGAGCAAGACTTACAGACTGAGACAACACTGACACCAAGTCACGACCAAGACCAGAATGTACCGAGATCCCGAGGACTAACACTTAGAGGAAAACACCTGGACCGGAGTGTACTGAGACCAAGACACGACTAAGACTTTGAGCATTGAGAACAAGTCATGACCAAGACCAGGTTGTACCGAGATCAGAGGACCAAGACAAGACGGAAACCAGAGCGTACTCAGGCCAAGTCAGGATCAAGATTTAGAGAAATTTACTGAATATTCCTCAATAAAACACTAGTACAGAAAAAGTACTGACACCTGGTTGATTCCTTCACGAGTGAATGAGTGAAAGGGCAGGTGAATTTGTGGACGTCAGTAAAGTTCAGTGTTTAAATATTTGATGATGAAGCAAATTCAGAAATACAGCCCTTTTACTTTGAAGGAGAAAGAAGAGAATAATTACCATCCTCTCCTTGGATTTGGCTTTTTCCCAGGTTGTATATCTTGTAGGAAGGTTTTCTGTGTGTGTCTGTGTGTGTGTGTGTGTGTGTGTGTGAACAGGTTCAGGCTATGGATGACATTTTGAGCTCTGATTGCCTGGCAGGTCAGCTGACTCTCAGCGAGTCCCCGGTCCCACAGGGGACTGTGACAAAGATAGAGTGGAGCTCGCTGTGACACACCTCAGCGACTACCACACGTGTGACAGATGTGTGTCAAAGTGTGTGTCTGTGTGTGCGTGACCTCGGTGCTCGCAGGCATCCGTGGCCAATCTTGGGTGTGATTGAGGGTAGATCCAGCCATTGAGCATGTCTAGGCTGCTTTTATCCCCGCTGCCTTATCACCTGCCTAACCTCCTGAACCTACAATCCTGCCACCGCCGCCGGGGGGAATTGCAGCTGTCCACCGCCACAAATCTGTGTAACACAATATACTGCAGTCACAAGGTCAAAACAGCAGTGAAATCACCTGTGGAAGACACAATCGAGCCATGCATCATTAACACACAACGACAAAAAGACAAAAAACAAGAGAGGCTTAAACACCTTACACCGGCACCTGAAATGTTTGTCTTTTGATCCACAAAGTGAGAAGAACCTTCTGGAGCTGTATAGAACTTTACCTGCTTATAGCTACTACCATTTTACATAAACATGACATAAGTAATCCTGATCTGTTAAGATGTTACTGGTAAGATATCTGGGTGGGGTTGCACCAATTTTGTGTATGTCGCGGCATTTAATATTTACTAAACCACGACTAAATCCTGACCAAATTCAGTAATTTCAGTTGTACCAGATCATCAATCCCATTTCGGAAAAAGGTACCAGGAATAAATATCTGTCTCTCAGAATTCTTTGCTTCCTTATCCTGGAAAGGAAAGGATCTTTATTGTCATTATACAACAGATATTGCTAATTTACAAGGTCATCGGCTCAGAGCTCCTACAAGTGAACGCGCCGCCAATGGACCAACCTGACCAAAGGAACCCAGAGACCCATGCAAACTAACTCCAAACAGAAAGGTCCCAGACCGGAAATCAAACCCAGCACCTTCTTGCTGTGAGGCAACAGTGCTACCTATTGAGCCAGCTAGGTCTTATTGGACTAACACCACCTATTGGGTATGAGTGTCAATACTTAGTAAAAGCGGTGCTACCCATTTTAACTTAGCAGTGACTGAAACCTGATTTAGTAAACAACCCGACTTAGTATGATGGTAGACTGTCTGATCCTGCATCATAACAACCAGCCATACCTCATAACAAATTTTGTTTTTACAGTTTCTAAGAGATGGAAAAAGATTTTTACCAAACATTAAATCGGAACATACTTGGGTGCCCATCGCAAAAAAATCAGATTGAAGGAAGTTGAAACCATAACCTCCTGGTGGATGTAATAAAAGAACAAAATACAAGTCAGTCTTTCATTGTTTTGCTTTGAAAGAAACTAAAAATGAGATGCATAAACAAATAAAGTTTGAATAAAGCCATTTTTGAGGTGGTCTGTGAGCTGCAGATCCAGCACTGGCCCCAGACTTAACGGCTAATTTTGAATTGAATTTGCTATCTTTCATTGACTTTTCCCCTCCCTCGCTCCTGCTGAATTGGCCTGTGTCTGGTCTGAAATGTCTGAGACGCTGCAGAGTTTGCATTTAAATGGAAGAAGCAGCAGCAGAAAAGCTTCAATGTGCGAGTCCAAATTCACTGAGGGAGAAACAAATGTTTTAACCTGGTTCTGATACAAAATGTACATGCCACAGACGACTGAAAAGTTGGTTTGTCGATAATAAAACACAGGTTTCTATTCCAAGTATGACAGGTTTGGTT
The DNA here is from genome assembly GCF_019176455.1 of Solea senegalensis. Lineage (NCBI taxonomy): Eukaryota > Metazoa > Chordata > Actinopteri > Pleuronectiformes > Soleidae > Solea > Solea senegalensis. The sequence goes on from NC_058041.1 coordinate 17,575,686, forward strand.
TTCATATACTGTGAGACCTAACAGGTTTCTACCACACCTTCAAACCATACTCTTATTATGGAGGATCAGTGGTAGAGCAGGTCGTCCAACAAGAATAGGTTGATGGTTTGAACCAGATTTTGCAAGTCTACATAACATCCCTGTGCACATTTGTCTTGTGTTTATCTGTGAAATAAATAAAAATAATAAACAAATACTAAAATAAAGAGGGAATTTTTCACCGAGACGCTTGGCTCACACTGATCCACCGTGTCCAAACAGAGTTGCTGAATTGTTTTCAATAAATCAACAGAAATCCATCAGAACCTGAATTTGACTAGTTCCAGACTGACCTGGTGTGTTTGTACTTTAGCACCTCTTCTTGTCAGAACCAGTAGTCCTCATGGAGACCAAAACCTGGTCCTGATGAGGCAGAACCTCATTTCTAAAGGAACTGATTAAGTCGTGACCAAGATTTGAGTTGTCGTTTGGTTAAGGTTCGTGTTCTCTAGCCTAAGGTGACTCCCTGAACAATATGCATCGTTCAACTGAACGACTAACTCTAGACCAGGATCAGCCTCAGAGGTAAAAGACCTGGTTCTTCCCACTAGTCAGTCAGAACTGAAGAAGCAAGTCCAGTCGCCCACAGCTAACTACTGAAGAAGTTAAGGTTGGTGTTTGGGAAAAGTCTCTGTTTTCTTTCTTTTGCAAATGAACAGAAGTCAATGCAGTCCTTTTCAGCTCTTTCCAGGTGAGTGGGAAACATTGAGAGGTTCACAGTGAAAACCTGTAAACATGTTCTCCATCAACAGCTCAAACACTTGACTGATGAGACGATGAAGGGGAATTTAATGCTACCTCTAAAATAACGCCACAAAGTCCAGCGTTGGTGTCAGCCACCGGGAAAATATGACCGGAAATTGAAACCACTGCAGAGAGGTGAAATATTAAAAACATATATATATATATATATATATATATATATTTGTGTGGCACCCTTGAACTTCCCCCAAATTCATTTTCAGGGGGGGAAAATACAATTTGCAGGATGCTTGCGCTGCAGAAGGGAATGGGTCTCGGTGCGGGGGCGAGGAATGAAAATGAAGGCGGTGATTTGGAGTCGGGAGGTTTGTATGTGAAAAGTGATTGTGCCGCTCGTGGTGGAGCCGGCGCTCACTGACACCTCCACCGATGACTTTATTTAAGCTCCGCGGCCCAAAACATTTGCACCCCAGCTTGGCCTCGCTGCTCCGTCGACCTGTGCAGAGGAGGACGACGCTGCTGCGGTTGTCTGAGGTGTTTCTGCTGAGTGACGTGGCCTCGGGCACAAATGTCCTCAAGGCCCCCGACGACGACGACCAACACATCGCAGAATTATAAGAAAAAACATTTTCTGCTCAGAATCACAATACTGAGAAGCTGACCTCACAAACGCGTGATTGGACGGCAATTGCCATTGAAGTCCAGAGGTTCTACTGTCATGACAATTACATGGGCACAATTAAAGTTCTATTTGATCATCTTCTACCACTTTAACCTCCATATGAGAGTCACCAAGCGGAGGTCACACCCTGAACAGAAGGCCAGTCCATAGGGTTTTGAATTTTCTCGCAAATTTAGGGAGTTACGGTAATGAAGCACTCATGCCAAATCCCGTTGGTGACAGAAGGATTGTTGTTGGGGAGATTGGGAGCTGTCTCCTCTGCCCCCTGCTGTCTAATTGGGGGCTGTCTCCAATGCGGGGAATTCTCAGAATCAGGAGGATCTTGCGAGAAACACAGAACTACACACAGACGCCTGCCAGCCAGGTTATAAAGAAGCAAACTGTTGTCGGAGGTAGCGAGGGAAAGGAAAATGGCTGTCTGACCGAGCGAGGGGCCACACACGAGGGCACGTCGAGAAATGAAAAACAAAGAAGCTTCAAAAACGGATGTCGACCGAGGCGGACGCAGCTCCACGGCTTGTGTTCACCAGAGGGTCAGGAGAGGGGGAACGGAGTCTCAGGATGGATGTTTACAGTGGTGTTGTAAAATGTGTACTCCGAATCTGCAGGGGGAGCTAGTTCCACTTTAAGCTCCAGGTGTGTGAAAGGTTATTTGCACAGTAGACATTGACGAATGGAAACTTGCCCATGTTTTACCTGTGCTAAGGTGAGCATAACTTATTCTAAACTATTTAAATAATGGAAAAACTGTACAAACATTAATCCAACAAAAGCAAAAAGGAAAATATTTAAAACTCATGGTGCAATTTTTAAGGGATTATTTGAAGCGTAATTAATCAAATTTACAAACAACATAGCACGGTCCTGATAAGGCAGAACCAAATTTCTGCGGAACTGGTTAGAAGTTTAGGAGTCAGTTTTAAATTGTGGTTATGGTTTTGTGTGTGTGTGTGTGTGTGTGCAAGAGAGAAAATCTTTATTTATCATAAATCATAAAAATAGTGTTTTCACAGTTTTACTGCTGTTTATCTGCAGCATCATTTAATCCTGACTGGATTTTTCTTCAGCAAACTTCACACATTCTCCCTCAGACTGCGGCTGATTTTCGACTTATTTTAAAAAAGAAAGATTATCAAAAATGATCAGATTCTGTGATTATAAACAAGCACGTGTGGAGCAGAGACAAACATACTGTGGTGGAGGTGAAAACAGGAAGTGAACTCACTCCAGAGGGGGTGGGGCCACGGAGAGAATAAAGACCAGTGTCTCAATCCGGTATTAATCTGCTTGATAGCCTTCACGCCCGCCCTGCATTAGAGGAAAATAGCGCTGAGCTGCACTGAGCCTCAGACACTCTCTCAATCTCTGGCTCCCTGAGCGAGCGCTGCCTGCACAGCAGCCAAGGCCTCGCCGCCGCAATGAGGAATGATGGAGGAGGGAAGCGTGCATGCTTGCGTGTGCGTTGCTCCAATCCACCGCAGAGTTTTACATTTTAATCAGATCACACAATACAACAAGGCAGGTGGAAATTAAGCCTGTGCAGGTGGAGGGGAAGCAATTAACAGAGAGCGTGGAGGGACAGAGGGACAGCGGGACAGAGGGAGGAGGACGCTTACTCGTTTCATCAGGGGAGAAAATAAGGAAAAAAGGAGGCTTTTTTTCCATTTTTAATTCACCCAGAATTGATTTGAAGATGGATGCACACAGAGTTAGATGATGTTGAAATTGTGTTTTCGAGGCCACAGAAAAGAGGATTAGTGTGAGTTTGTCTTTGTTGTTTTTAGAGGAAAAGTCTTTGTTTACTTGCGCTCACTTTTAGAGAGACTCAACCTTTAGTGTTTTCTTTAAACAACTAAAACAAAGGCCTTTTTCACAGCAGACACAGTTCGGCTGCAGTTTAATACGATTTTAGATGATTCTTTTTGAACGTGTATCCAGGCAATGTGAGCTGGAGTCTTTTATTGAGACACATTGAAGACGTCTTAGACGGCACGCCTGCATCGCCGTAGTTACGTGACGATTTGTGATATTGAAAAATTATTATTATTTTATTATTATTATTACAGTAATTTCACTCGCATTGCCTGTGCATACAGTGTTTCAATTTTTTTGGCCTGTTTATGAAACATTTCAGACAAAAACTCAAACATATGTTATTGTAAATACGTTTTATACTGTTCAAATTTTTAACACATAAAATCTGGTGTTCGTGTACAACTACAGTGTTTTTCTTCATTTTAAATCGTTTACACTACTTTAACGTGCAGTAAATTGTAAATAACTGCCAATTATTGAAAGTTATTCTGGAAAATTTGGAAAAAAGCAATTTGTTACAGGACATTTTTTGGCCCTTTTATGGAGAAAATAAGCAGAAAAATAAAGGCCATACGGATATGTTGAGGCCTAAGTGTTAAAGGGTTCATTTTAGTCGTAAAAAAGTCGTAGACTCAGATTTTGAAAGCATCATTTCCTCCATTTTGACATCAGGACGTCGGTGAAATCTTAAAGCTGATTGGCTTTAAGATGTGTCCCTCATGTGGAGAATAAAGCAGTAGAAAATGAGTCTCCAGAAATTTAAAGAATTTGGTAAACACACGTTTTAAATACTGTAAAAACAGACTTATTATACTGTGTATATTGTCTATAAAAACATGGTGGACCAATATCACAGCTGTGTCTGATTTCCACTCCTGATAAATTCAATTACCTGTGCAGTTTATGAACCAGCATCCTTTGAGTGAGAAATAAACTCGGCCTGTCAAAGCACTCATCCTTGATTCCAATAAAAATATGGTGTGTGTGTGTGTGTGTGTTTACTCCACAGCTCCACTGAGGTTAATCTGGAAAACCTACAACAAACCCAGCCTCCGCCTGCAGCACCAGCTGCTCGCTCCAATAACACACAGTGAATTCAGAGGAGAAGCTGAGTCAGAGTGAGTGCGTTTTCAGGTTTTCATCAGTGACGAGAATGAAAAATGAAAGAAAAAAAACTAAAAAAGAACTCTTAAAGAGATTTAATGGGATCTGAAAGTCAGAGGTCGGAAGTCATGAAGCACAAACCACAATACAATTCCATGACTTCATAGCTCCTCCTCAACGTGGGCAAGGTCGTCGTAGCAACTTGCATGATGTGGTCAAACTAGTGACTTGTGAAGCAACACACAATAAAAAAAGCACAATATATTGATGATCACAGAATCGATGCATCGAGATATTATTGGTATCGAGTTTTGTGTATCCTGTGATTCCCACCTCTACTGTTTGCTGTATATTTAGGCTTTTTCATTCATGTCTGATCCAGTTATTTTCACCAATGTTGGACCAATACTGATACCGAGTGTTGTGTCGCTCGACTTGAATGCATTTAAACTCTCTTTATTTTTATTTACAGTCACAAATGTTGCCATTTTCATACATTTAAGACCATTAAGGCCTTTTCTGAGAAAGGATTAGGGTTCATATCATATTGTCTGGTATTGTGATTACCACCCAGACACTTACACTGTAAAAAACATGCATATTTATTCAGTTGTGATGAGAATCTCTGGTTGTTTTTACTGGCTGGTTTCACTCTATGCTGATGATGACGCGATGTAAAAGACAAAGAGAGGAAAAGTCAACCAAAGAAACAATATGCTACTGCCAAGAAGGAGAGAGTTAGTTCTTACATTAAAGTTGAATATTATTCATTCATTCATTCATTTTTAGGGCTTGTGTTTCCAAAACTCAGTACATTCACATGACATTTGCAAAATAAATACCAAAAAAAGAGACCTTTAAATTACACTTAAAAATGTTAGTCCAACTGAAATCATACTAAATTTAAGTTCTTAAAGTTGGACTTTAAAAGAACAAAAAAGATTTTGAAGTTAATGGATGGTAGAAAGACACAAAATGGAGCTCAACACATGCTAAACGCTACATGCCAGCTAAAGTTGAAAGGGGGCTCGCCACCTAGTGTAGTGGAGGCATACACACTTTATTTACAACATCAGTTTTCCACTAGTCTTTGTTTACTGGGAAAACAACGTAAATGAAGTTAATTCACTGCAATAATTCAGCTTTTTCAGTAAGATCAATACTTTTTTAGAACTTCTACTTCAGCCACAAAAGCTTTAAAAGCTGTAAAATAAAAAATTAAAAGTTTTTCACCTTTAAGTGATGGAAAAGTGAAGTAGAGGAGTTGTTTATTGCTGCTGCTGCCGCTGCTGTCATTACCTTCACTGAGTGAGTCTGTTAGCAGTGAAGTCAGCGTCAAAGTGTTAACGAGAGGATAGGGAGTGGTCAGCAAAGGGGGGCTGGGATCAAAAGGTCAAAAGCTGGGGCTGAACCCTGGAAGTTGAAGCACTAATGGGAAACTGGATTCCATCTCTCGCTCCTCCGTGACCTCTCAACCCACTGGAGATGAACTCGGCGCTGAACAGCTGAGTAATATTCACTGAGAAAGCACCTTGTTATGTGACTGTGCAGCGAGTGCTGCCGAGTAGCGAGGAGTCCGCGACCTTTTTCCTGCACCGTCTCCACACCCACATCTTTAACCCAAGCTGTGGAGCCAAAACCCCCCGACGAGCGCTGCCTGTGAAGAGGGGAGGCGGATGAAGATGATGATGGAGTGAGGGAGACGGATAGAAGGTGGGATGTTGGTTGAAAGGTCGCTTTTGCCAGACTTCCTGCCGCGTTCACCCCCCACCACCTCCACCTCGCTGCCTCATTAGTGCCGAGCAGAGAAAAGGTAAACAAGTTGCCTTAAAGAAAAACACATGCGCTGACGGCGGCGGCGTACGCTCGCCTCGCTGCCGTCTGACAGAGCAGCATATGGTGCTAAATTAGCTAGGACGAAGCGGCTACACATACATACTGCAAAGACGCTACTGCGGCAAAAAGACAAGGAACTGAGGAGTCATTTTTTATTCTTTTCCTCATTAAAACTATGATTTTTTTCTCTTTCATATCCAGTGTTTTCCAGATCTTTCCAGATGAGAAACTATTGTGACCCGAATCACGATTTTAGTTGTGATGGAAGCTAATATGTAGAAAATGTAGCGACTCATTTACTGCAATATCTGTAACACCTGATATCCTTTTAAATTAGGACAGAATGACTGTATTATGTGTCACAACGCAGTGAAGTATGTGTCTAAATATTTATTCTATCCAATTTTATTTGTACTTGTACAACATTAAACAATTACTCGAATAATCGATTATTAGATTAATCATTTTATGGTTTTGAGGGTTTTTTCATGATTAAAACAAGATCGTTTTAGCTTGTAAAATGTAAATATTTTCTGGTGTCCTTGCTCCATATGACAAAGAAATGATTACAACTGAATCAAAAACAAAGATATTTGAGAGACATCATCGTCATTTCCTGATCGATACACTGATCCATATTTTTCTACATTTTCAGATGTTCTATGGACCAAACAATGATTCAACGAATCGAGAAAATACTCGATAGAGAAATCGATTATGAATAGAATCTGCAGCTCGACACAACATACGTCACTGTACATAGACAACATTATAGAGCGCAGAGAAACAACAACAGTTCGCACAATGAGCAAACACTAAAGTTCCTTTTAACAGAAGAAGAAATCTCTGATAGAACCAGACTAACCCTGGATTTCCACTGGACGCGGAACGGCCGCGGCGCAGTTCTGCTTCGTCCTCTTCCAAACGTCAATCCCCACCGGGCGCGTTACGGCAGCGGCGCGGAGCCTTGGGAGCCAGCGGTATTCACGGAAGATCGCGCGATAATCTCGAACGGACGCGAGATCCAACTGTTGATCTGGCCATCTATTTTCGATATTGTGCTTCTACCATGTGGAAGTTTGCTAGTCAGTTTCTCTAGTTGCCTCGTTTTATGTAGTTTCATTATGTCCTGATTGTCTGTGCAGTATTGACAATTTAATAACATAGTTAATAAATTAGTTAATAAACGTATTGTGTTTTATTTTGAAAGGGGGGCGGAAGTGTTTTACTTTGATACTGTGTCGGACTTCCTGTCTTGTGCGATCTGCTTCATTGAAATTTACGAGGTTCAGCAGCGGCAACGGAAAAAATAGAACTGATTCCTATCGATGGCGCGGCGAGCCGCTTCTGGGCCGCTGCTGATCCGCGCCGCAGCGCGGCCGGTGGGAATGCTCACATTGATTAGAATGGAAGCGATTTGCAACGGCTACCGTTCCGCGGCCGTTCCGCGGCCGTTCCGTGTCCAGTGGAAATCCAGGGTAAGAGATGTGCGGCCATCTGCCAAGACAGGTTGTGGTGAAAGGAAAATGGGGGGAAGATCTTTGGTGAGATATTTTTATGCCTGATGCTACCATTTATCCAGGCTTGGGATTGGGGGCCTCCTGTGGCAAAGGTGAATGGAACCGAACCTGGACCCTTGACCCTTTGGGGTACCTGCTTTACCCTTTTAACACTGAGCCACACAACTTCCTTATATGTGCGTTATTTAAAACATAAGCACATAAATCTTAACTGAAAGGTTGGGATAATTCTGCCAATTTATTTGGGGACTTCAAAAAAGCACTCCGACGACCCATCTGTGGGTCCAGACCCAGTCTTTGGGAATCAAACGTCCATGAAGCTGTGAGCATGTGGAAGTGTAATAAAAATACTGTAAACACCTAATTTTGCCATTGTCTCTTCAAACGGGATTATTCTGCAAAGTTTAAAATGTTCAGCTAGAGCGTTGGAGCAAACAACACGTTGTAGTGTTCGTACAATTTATGGCGCATGGCCTTTGTACATAAGGCTCTCGCTGTGACTAATGTGAACTCAGCATTAGTCACAGCTCGAGCTAAAATGCCTCTACATGCCTCTTAAAATCTCCACCACAGAATAAAATCACTGCGTACAATTCCTTCCCTTTCTGCAGTGCTGCCCCCTACAGGTCAAAGTTGGCAAACAACAATTCTACTCCAGCAAACATACTTTTGGTCTGGACCTTGGAGTCATGGGGCCTGCTGCTTGGCTACTGAGAACACAAAATGTGAAAATACTGTGCTTTTAATGATAATTCCTGCAAAATTCAACGGTTTACCCTAAAAATTGGTCAGATTATATTTTCCCCAGCTCCTGATGTGAAGACGAAGTTTGGTGAGTTTTTTGTGAACAATAAGACCCTGAAAATGCTTAAATAATAACATTTTAGCAATTATGATCTCTTGGCTACATGAAATTTAGAGTTCTACATCTGTACACCATAATATCTGAGTGAGGATTGTTGATGTCTGACGTTTATATTCCCTTAAATTAGTGAACATGAGAAATAATGAAGTTATTCAACGATAAAGATAAGGATATGCCTACGTTTATGCATAAACAAACAAATATGTTGTATAATTATGCCAATATCACATCAGTGCTTCAGTTTTCTCGTGAGAATGTTCTGAATTCTAAAATAAATCTCTCTCTCTCTCTGTCTCTCTGTCTCTCTCTCTCTCGTGCAGTAAATAAATACCTCGTCCACAGTGAAAGTGAAGCGTCAGCACTTTGAGCAATTCCCTCTCAGAGCGAATAAAGGCAGAGCTGAAGATCACAGAGAAACTCGCCGCTCATTGATGTTTGTTCACGTCCGCCTTTAAAAAGAAGAAGAAGAAGAAATCTCTCTTTTCCCTCGTTGATGAAGTCAACGCAGCTTTAAACTGTTTCCTGTTTCTAATCTCAGTGCTGAAATATGATGATGACCAAATTCAATTTTTATTAAGTTTTATTAATTACATAAAGAGAATTATATATATATATATATATGAGTCACTCGTTATTTTTTTAAAGACTAAAGTGCAACATCATTTTATGACGACATATTGGGTATTTTTCAGAAATAATTCAGGATTTTATTACAATTTATCCAACATATTTGGTGCAACCTTTTATGGTTATGTGTTGGTTTTTAATATCATGTTTAAATGGGAACATTTGGCACAAAATGGCTCCTCAGGGCTCAAGCTCTCGCACAGAGGATTATTTGGAGTTTCTGCAATTTCCCTATTTTTTCTTCAGAAGTTATCGCATTTTTGAAGAACTAAACGTTGGTGAAAATGGATAAAAATTGGCATGCAAAATAAAACTGGCACAAATCTTTATAAAATAAGGAAAATACTTAAAAGTGGTGCAAAATGGCTCAGTAATGCACTCAAAGGTGAAACCTATTAGGACAAAGCTGGAACTAAGTTGCAGTCTATTGTGACCATGAAGTCAACTCAACAGGAAGTCAGCCATTTTCAAAATTTGACATCCATCTCGTTAATGAACAAACTTATAATAATAATAATGATCATACCAACATAAAAAAGCATGTCAATGTCATTTGTACTACACACATCAAACATGGAAAGCTACCAAAAGGTCTTGCACATTCAAAATGGGTGTGGCCACGGCAACCACCGAATTTTGACCATTCGCCATGAAACAGGAAGTGGCCCTGAAACTTTGTCGTACTTTCACCAATCTGCTCGAAACTTCATACGCGACACGAGAGACCCGACCTAAAAACATCAACACATGAAAATTAAGTCATGGTCACAGCGCCACCTGCTGGTGCTGTGAAAATCTTTTTTTCCTCGAGTATAAAGCCCTGAAGCTTGAACTCTTGGGTTTCTGTCTATAATGTTTTATTACAACCAGAATATTAATAATATAATATTACAACCATTTTAATTACCATCACAATTCTATTGAAAATGCGAGCTCTGCCTGAAATATAGCAGAAATAATAATCATGATAATAGACTGAGAAGTTTCTGTGAAGTTACAGTGTGTGGTGTGTTATTTTTTGTGTGTGTTTTAACGTGAAGCTTCATCACAGTCTGACGTGGAATCTGTCGAGGATCAGGTCAGACTCCAACTTTTATTTTTTATTTAATAATTGCAGCTGAGCAGCAGAGCAGACACACAATCACTGCTCTGCTGCTCACTTTCTCATCATCAAGGTCCTTCAGAGCTGGATTTAATACTTGCTCTTCAGTGTGTGTCCGTGTGTGTGTGTCCGTGTGTGTGTGTGTGTGTGTGTGTGTACTTGTAGCCTGCCGGCTCTCTCCATCTCCAGGCCAAGGAGGTGAAGGATGGGGTCGGAGGAAAAGAACGAGAGGCCTCCAGGTGAACGTGATTCTCCTGCTAATGATGGACCGTTGGACTCACACTGGTCCGCAGCTTCTGTCCTTGGCCCCGACATCCCATAATACCCTTTTCCTTTTTTAAAGGTATAATGACACAGTCTCCGTCTGCCGGACTTTGATTAAACTCAAGAACCGGGGGAACATTTTCCAGCGTTGAAAAAAACAACAAGCTGATTTTAGCTGCTTTATATAAATACGTATGTTTTCATTTTCCGTGTTTCCTGTGGCTCTGGAAAATGAAACCAATTTGTCTTTATCAAGCGAGGGTTGCACGGGGACGAGGGAAACAGGAAGTTTGGTGACTGGTTTTGTATTTACATGCTTCAAATTTGAGCACTTTAGGCAGAAAATGTTGTTGGTTGTTTTTATTTACTTATTTTGATCCAAATTAGCCACGGCCGAGTTAGCAGCTACACTTCCTGTTGTCCACAAAGTGAGCTAGAAATTGTCAGGAAACGACGACAACTAAATGGGACAAAAGAAGTTGATGACAAGAAGACAAGTAGAAAGTACCTCCCACTACCTCTATTGCCCCCGGCAGACGTCTGAGTAATTACCACAACAGAAACAGTGCCGTCTCACGTTCTTTTATTCAATACTTTGCTAAGTTAAGTAATAGTTCTCTTTCTTTTATCGCAGCGTTAAGTGTCCAAACTGAGTCCCGGAAACTTCAGGTCAGACCTTCAGTGTTGGACAAAGACGTTTTTGTGAGACGCTAAAACTGCGATAAAGACAAATTAGTCCAGGTTTATTTTTAGCGACAGAATCCACACCTTGGTTGACATCAAATTCAAGGATTTTCAAAGACTTTCCAGGACCACTTCCCCTTAAATTCAAGGACTCAAGATGGGAGGACAACTTGTAAGAGCTTGTCTACAGGAAGTTTCACTCTCCCACACCAAATCCTATTGAGAAAACCAGTGATTTTAACATCACACACACAGGAGTTGTTGATCCACAGCTGCCTCCATCACTAAGTTCAAACTTCTTATTTTGTCAATTTGGCATTTGAAATCCTTCATTCCGATTTACCTCAGTGACACAAAATGCCCACACGAGGCAGCATTAGACCAGCAGCTCCTGTGTCCCTGTGAGCTAAAATCACTGATTTTCTCTATGGGATTTGGTGTGAAAGAGTAAGCGGTAAAAACTGTTGTAAAAAGGTGAGGTTAAACATATTGTTAACTTAAGATGACACGTATTTCAGGTTCTCACTGAGAGCGAACATGTTTTGCATGTTTTATTGATCAAAATTAAAGTTTCGTAGTCTTATTTTACGCCGAAGAACGACCTTTGAACAAGGTCACTCTGCCGCCGTGGCTACCTCCTCACCAAGACTTCCCGCTCTAACACGGTCACATTTAGCGATACTGAAGACATAATGATGCGTCTTGCAACTCTATCGCAGCAGCGGGGACGCACTTAAGGGACTGACACGGTCCTGAAAGGGGTATTAAATATGAACGCTTGCTGTACACGGGCTAAAAATAATGACGATCCCCCCTTTTTTTTTTTACAGTATGAAATATCGACTCACACACACACACAGAGACATGCATTAATACAACAGTACATACTGTAATTGCAGAGTTGAAGTCACTTTACGCTTTCAAGGGACATTTTATAGAATATTAATTTCAGAGCATCTGTAAAAAGACACTCGTGTTTCAATGTAGAAAAGAGGAGGAAAAAAAATAGATGTAGGTGTTGCATGATTCACTCCTCACACACACACACACTCTCTCCATTTCTCTTTGTCACTCTTTACTTTCCATTTTTCAGAATAATTACTGAATCTCTGCAGGCCTACGGTGTTTATCCGCCGCCGCTCTAATGCCGTCGTCGCTCACTCTCCGCGTTTATAAGGTTAGCGCTGACGCAGATTGAAACACATCGCCGCTGCTCTGCAAATCCAATTGCGTGTGTCCATCTTTTCTTTTCTCTCTCTCTCTCTCTCTCTTTAAAGCACGAGATTCAGCTTTCATCTCTGCCACTGAGTTCTTCTTTCTTTCTCTCCTCTCACCATAACTGAACTGCAACGTGTTATGCCTCCATAAATGCTCCTCCACTGCGGTCGTTATCTACCTTCCTTCTTCTCTTTATCCGATCCACCTGACTCTGTCTGCTCCCCTGAGACGCTCTCAGCTTAGCGAGGAACCAAATATGTTGAAATTGGAGGCCGCCTTTTTTGACACATTTCACACACACACACACACACACAGCGATCAAGAGCCACTTTATGGGGATCGTTTCATTTTGGGTTTTGGAGTTATTGAAACATCAGTCTGTGGAGACACAATGAATCACACATTTTACCACCTCATGTCAAATTAAGTCTTAAAGTCACCATTAGACGGTCCTTTCCATCAGAAAGCGGAAGTTTTGCTCTCCCACACCAAATCCCATTCAGAAAATCAGCAATTTTACATCACAGCAGAGAGGAGTTGTTGATCCACTTCTGCCTCCACCAGTAAGTTCAAATGTGCTATTTTGTAAAATTCGGCATTTGAAATCTTTTGTTCAGACTTACCCCAGTGACACAAAGTGACCACACGAGGCAGCAGTAGACCAGCAGCTCCTGTGTCCATGGAAACTAAAATCACTGATTTCCTCTATGGGATTTGTTGTGGGAGAGTAAGCAGTAAAAACTATTGTAAAAAGGTGAGATAAACTAGTATACACATTATTGACACTCTAAACTCAAGCTGACAAATGTTTTATGCTGCCACTGTATAAGGCTATTTCTTGCAGTAGTGAGCGCTCACATCGCAGTCATGGTCTTCAGTGAGCGATTATGGACCGAGTTACTGAAACACTGTGTCGTCTGTGGGGACACAATGAATTACACGTTTTACCACCTCGTGTCAAATTAAGTCTTAAAGAGCAAGTTTGCCACTTTATTTCACCATTGAACAGTCTTTTCCAACAGGAAACTAACTGGTGAAATTAACTGGTAAACATATTATTTAGATATTGTAGACACATGTTTTATGTTTTCAGTGGATGTGACTCAACATATGAGGCTGGTTCTTGCTGTAGGGGGCGCTCACATCACAGTCAGTGGCCTAATATTTATTTCAGTGAGTAATTATGGACGATGAATTCTGGCGGCGTCTCGTGGATGGATGGTTAAGACCGGTGCTTTGTTTTGGGGACATGAGAGCAACACTCGCTTTGATTAAGACGTAGATAATCACCACTTTCTCTCTCTCTCTCTCCGTCTCTGCCGTTCCCTCGCTCCGTCTTCATCCAGTCTAATGAAGCCCGGCCTCACCTTCTCTTCCCGCCCCTTTCATCAGCGCACGGGCGATTACGGCAGACAGTGAGTTAATGAACAGCGAAAGGAAAGAGGAGAATATTATTAATCAGGTCTGGAGCCACTGTGTGCTTTTTTGCTGCTTTTTCACGGAGGTGTATCCACCTCACCGTCTCCCTGGTGCCCCGTGCGAGTCTTTCTGGAACGTTTAATCGAGGAACTTCAGGGAATCTCATTTCGGATATTGAGGAATTTTAATTTAGGGTTGAGGCGTTGAGGTTTGCCGACGCTCGTCTCTCTGAGGTTGTTCCACATTAAAGGCTGATTAAAAACACTCATCATCTCCGACTGCAGGGGAAGTCTGGTCCGCAGCAGAAAAGAGAGCGACTCATCGGCTTCTTTACTCTTACAAATCTCATTCATTAGCACTTTAAATGAAAATAAAACACTCGCTATAGTTTTTTTTTTTATCTTCTCCGTCTCCTGTGAATGTGGAGCAAATAGAACAAAAACACTTTTCAAAAATCTGTTTTTCACACGTTTATATAGGATGAAGTTTGTAGATATTTGTATGAGGAGATGAAGATTCATCCCAATGAACTTTAACTTCAAATTTAAACAAAATAATAATAAAAGGTGAAAATGAGATCAGCAATTTGACTTTGAGTTCAATTCTGAGGGGAATTTTAACACAAGGTTTAAACATTTACTTTAATTCACAAACTTTATTTAGTGTTTTTGTTTGTTGGTTCATTACTGACTGGTTGATTGTTGGTTGTTTGGATGGTTGGTTGGTTGGTTTTTGGAAGGTTGGTTGGTTGATTATCGGTTGGTTGGTTGGTTGGTTAACTTATGGTTGGTTAATTGTTGGTTGGTTAACTGTTGTTTGGTTGATTGTTGGTTGATTATCGGCTGGTTAATTGGTTGATGGTTGGCTGGTTGTTTGGTTGGCAGGGTGGTTATTGGATGGTTGGTTGATTGTTGGTTGGTTGGTTGGCTGGTTATTGTTCTTAATTGTAAGTCAGTTGCTTGGCTGATTGTTGGTTGGTTGTTGATTGATTATTGGTTGTTAATTGTTGGCTGGTTGATTTTTGGTTAGTTGATTGTAGGTTGGTTATTATTTTTTATTGTAAGTCAGTTGGTTGGATAGTTAACTGTTGGTTGGTTGATTATTGTTATTATTGTTAATCTGTAGATTAGTCGTTGATTGAGTGACTTCTGTTCACAAGAAATTATAAAAAAGCTTCAGCTTCACTGATTACTTTAAAAATGATTCCGAGGCAGCAGCACAATCGCAGCCCTTTATACGTTTATTTCAGTGTAATTATATAAAACAAACAAATAAATGCTCTGATGTCAACACATTTCACTTAATTTCCTTCACAATGTGATTCCGCCTCATTCCTCAGACACGTTTTTCACACGGCGTCAGCGAAATGTCAAAATGTTTTAGCTGAAAGGAAAGGAAATTAATTCAGTGGATTTTTAATGTGTGGGTTTTTAGCAGATTAATGTGTTTGTGCACAGCTGTGGGTAAAAAAAGAAAAGGTTACTCAGAAAAATACTCTTGTTTTCTTTCTCATTTGTTTTTTCCAGGAGAAAAACAGATGATAAAACATGTGAGGACTAGCTCCTGGTGTCCGTGTGTTTTCTAATGACTGCTATTTCAAAAAAGAACAAAAACAGGTGCAGTCAGAGAAAATGACTCCTTATTATGTCCTGTATCTGCCCATAGTTACCCACAATGCACTGGAGAAAAAACCAAGAGCGTCATTACGTTTGTCGTCATCAGACTCCAGTGACTGAGAGTCAGATGCGAATATGGAATTATGGGAGAAAGACAGATGTAGAGCGAGAGCGGAGCATCGTCGTCAGTGGCTACGATAAATGGTAACCATGGCAACCAGGCGCAAAATGTTCGATATCGCAATCTGATCACTTTTCAGTGGAACTCGTCAGTCAAAGTCAAATTTGTACCAGGAAATGTTTCCATGTGCTGTGCTTTTATTATCACTGTTATGTTGAAAAGCTATAATTATATGGATTATATATAATATATAAAATAAAGAAATTATGAACTGATAACTTCAGACCCACAGAGTCCAGGGTTTTAATCCACCTGGAGAAAATAAGAGGAAGAAGAAAACAAATATAATGAAGTGAAACTAAAACATTAAAATTATAATAATAAGAAAAAAAACAACACATTTTTATCTTCTGCTTTTTAATTTGACTTTTACTCCAGAGATTGTTGGTTATTTCATTCAGTGACGGTTGCATTGTTGTTTGGTTAATTGGTCGTTAGATGGTTGATTTCTACCCATTGTTGGTTCATTGTTAGTCACTTGGTTTGTTGATTGGTTGATTATTGTTCATTATTGGTAGTCAGTTTCTTGGTTAGTTAAATGTTGGTTGGTTTTTGGGTATTTGGTTAAACGTTGGTTGACTGATTTGTTGACCAGTTGATAGCTGGTTGGTTGGCTGATTGTTTGCTTGACTGTCGGTTGGTTGGTTAGTCATTGTTCATAATTGTTAGTGAGTACTGTTAGTCATTTACTTGCTTGGTTATTGGTTAGTTGTTTGGTTTATTGTTGATTTGCTTGTTAATTTGTTGTTGGTTGTTGACTGATTGGTTGTTCAGTTGATAGCTGGTTGGTCGGTTATTGTTCAATATTGTTATTAATTATTGTTAGTCAGTAAATTGGTTGGTTGGTTGGTTGGTTGGTAGGTTGGTTGATTGATTAGTTTGGTGTGTCATCATGATGTGTAGTTATAATCTCTGGCCTAATCTAACCTTTAAATCACCTGATCAACTAAAGCTGAATTTTTCCAATTTAAATTCAGAATCTGTGTTTATTTTTCAATCTCTGTTGCAATTATTAGCAATTTCAGGTTTTGTTGCAGTGCTTCCTACCTACATCTTTCTTCTTCTGCTGTCTTAAACTGAGTTGAGGTGATTCCTCATCTCCAGAACAGACATGTAGAGTTTCCCTGGTGTGAGCTTGGTGTGACAGAGCCCGCTGGTTAACCTCTCTCTCATTACTGACTTGCATGCTTAAATCCTGGGAAGTCTAGTGATCTTGTTAGAGTTAAATAATCCGTCTTTATCAGAAGCAGCAGAGACTCGCAGAGTCCCAGCGGAACTGGATTTGACCTCATTAATTAAACCACAGCCTGACGTGGTCGCTTCAGACCCACAGATCTCACTCAGGTAAGATTCAGAGGAATTAACATGAAGCCAGTGACTCGTGGAATCAGGTAGGACTCGCTAATGTCCATCAACTATCACAAAAAAATAACTTAATATTCTACTAGAATCGCACGTGTGTGAATTTGTTTCTTAACAGTAAACTGGATCCACAGCTCACTAAAATTATGATGTTTCTGCATTCACACATACATTATAGAAGTGAAAACATACACTGATGTCAAAAGTTGTTTTTAAGTTAAGTTTTTTAAAGGAGTATATAGAACTTTACAGTGTATAGAAACTTGTAAGATATTATCTGATGATAAAATCATGTTTCTGGTTCTCTGATTAACTTTAAACCAACATTTGACTCTTTTGTTTGCTCCATTTTGGTCTGCACCACCTCCTGAGAACCATATCAAACAGTGTTGCTGCAAAATTCTAAACACACAGGAGACTTAAACCTTAATGAATAATAATGATTTGTTGAAGCTGATTTTTTTTAATTCAATGTGGACTATTGGAAGATTAGCCACAGAGCTAAAAAACAAATACAATTACACAGTTTATTACACAGAGCGGCGCTCTGCCTGGTCCTAAGAACCAGAGCCACTTGGGTTTTTCGAGGGGCGAAAAAAATGGGAAAAATGGAAAAAATTCATAATCCAACAGCTCACGGCCTTTGGAGGGGACCCGAGGAACAGAATACCGTTGATTTCATCCAAAAAGGTGAAACAATTATAGTATAGTATATTATATAGTATAGTAAAATATCGAAAAGAAGCGTGGCATATTGATATTTATCCATTTACTATCTTGTTAAATCATTGTTGATATTTATTATGAGAAATCATTAACATGATCAGTGTCTTCACATAGCTGAATATTATTAATAATAACATAGAGATAAAAGTAAATTGAGTAAATTTGCTATTTCATATTTCATATTGTGTAATGATGCTTTCAGTTTTCATTCATTCAACCCAAGTCAATGGAACACTCACAACATGTCACTAAAATCACACTGTCCCTTTAAAATCTTTCAGAAAATGATGGAATCGTATCGAATCGAATCGTATCGTTGGCTGAATATCGTGATATATATCGTATTGTGAGCTGAATATCGTGTATCGTATCGTATTGTGAGATTAGTGTATCGCTACTGCCCTACTAAATATATACAGTGTTGAATTGAATTAATCTCCACAGTGAAATTAAATGGAAGTAAGCAAATCTTTCTGTTTATAACAGTGTGGTCCTGAATCTGAAGCCAATTCAGAGACTTCGACCGTGATTAGAATGCAGCACAAATAAGATTTTTAAGTATATCCAGATTGTATCTAGCTTGATTTTTTCTCGTCAGTGTGAACAGCTAAAAAACACATAAGATCAGATTTTTCCAAAACTGATTCAAACCACATACGGAGGTGGTTTTTCAAATGAGATTCTGATCAGATTTTTACAAATATGTTTCAATCTTAACGTCTCGGTCACTCAGCTAGGATTTCAAAGTGTCCTCTGATGTAGATCTGAAGTAGATCAGATGTAGATCTGAAGAGACGGGTGTAAATCGACACAGTGGAAGACAATAGTTCAAAAATCAGAAGAAAGTTTGCCATTTGAGAGAGAAACAGTCACAGTCAGAGTTCTGTTGTGCATTTTAGCTAATCTGTTTAGACTACTTGTTGTTCTGGGGGCGTGGCCTTTTACTATAGAAATCCATGTAGAAGACGGGATTGGACAATGTCAATATGGACACATGCAGATCTGATCGCTTGTAAAATATAATGTAAACAGTTGGTCAGAAAGATCAAATCTGATTTGATGTCTCTAAAAGCCAAAGTTAAAAAACTCCATCAAAAGATTTCCGTGTGTGAGTTAAAAAGCTGACAGCCATGACGTGTGACCACACGCTGCGTCACTCTCTCCTGAGACGAGGATCAATCAGACGGAAAACTTTTCACTGAGCAGACCAGACCGAGTCTGCAGCCAAGACCACATGAGTCTCTGAGACCTGATTTCACCTCCCACCATGTTCCGTCATAGAGCTTGAAATATTTGCTTGGAGCCAATCACAGAAAAATCCACCGGGAGCTGATTGTAAAATAAAGATGGCCACGGTTGCATGGATCACGTTGTGCAGTTTCTGTGTGTGTGTGTGTGTGTGTGTGTGTGTGTTAGACTGCAGCAGACTCTGACCCATTTCCTCGTGAATCATGCTGCTGCTGCTGCTGCTGCTGCTGTAGCCAGGAAACACACAGCACTCATTTACTGCTTCAGTCTACCAGCAAACACCTGAGCTGATCCAAAAACACCTGAGCAGGACAACAAACACACACAGGCTGAACTCAACCTGGGAGGAAACACAGTTTATCTGAGAGGATTCAAACAAAACAATCCACACTTTCATTCTGATTCTTAAGTTAAGAGCAGAGGTTAAAAATGATCCATATATTTGAGACGGAGGAGGAAGTGTTTACATGATGGACCAGGAAATTAACGCAAAACTGTACACGAGGAAGTGGATTTTATTTATTTATTGTTGGGATTCATGCCTTCAAATACAGTACTATTAATATATAATATTATATGTAATACATAGTTTTTAGTATACATGTTCTACCATTTTATTGCTACATTTACTGAATACTGAATACAGTATTTTCTTTTTCTTCCTGGTGTTTTAAGGTGTATGCTTATTAATTCTGCTGCTAAATATTGCAAATGTCCTCTTATAATCTTATGTTGGATATGGTAGTTAACTTGTTTTTAAAATTTCATTGATTTACATTTAATGAGGTCCCATTTTCTATGTTCGTTTTCCATTTAATTTTCACATATTGCTGTTTTGACATTGACTGTGTGCCTTGTTTTACTTCTGAAAATCACTAATAATAATAATTAATACAAATGTAACAATGATTTTCAATGTGACTGACTTATTCTCATTACCAATAATAATCAGATTACGGTGTCGTAGAGACAGCCACTGCACAGCAGAGTGAAGTTGCTTAGGAAGTTGTTAGCAATGTTGTAATAGATGGAGTTAGCATCGAGCTAATGCTCCATGTCTAACCTTTTCTGCTTGTAGGATCTTTGTCCCTAAGCCCCTCCCACCAGATGATCACTGAATTTTCTCAATTCTGACAGGCTCCGCCCATATTGATGTCTAAAAACTGCAACTCAAATTATGGTGTTCCTCAAGGCTCAAGTGTAGGTCCCCTATTTGATGTTTTGATGTTTTTTTTTAGTTGATATGATTACAATGAAGATCAAATAATTCCAAAATATGAAACAAAAGCAAAGCTATACAACAAAATACAAAATATTACAATAAAATATGAAATATTAGAATAAAATACCAAACTCCACAGTGATACAAGGATAATTCAACCAGGTAACAAAAAAATCCCTTATTAAGGTGCAGAGATTCATATTAAATCTTTAATAATGACGATATACAGTAAACAAATATCTATCCTCATGGTTATAAGAAAAGACATTTTTGCAAAAAAAACAGCTGACCCTTCCAAGACAGTATGGACAGATGGATGAATAAACATACAGTAATGAAATATCACAAAGGAGTTTTTGTTGCCAAACGTGTGTCACGGCTGACTCATGTAGGTAACTTCTGTTGCAGAATCACATTCATATTCACGTTGTGTAGAAATTATTTTTTGCAGCCGTACACAAAAGAGTGGACGGCCAGACTGACTGACTGACCGACGAGCACGAGTCGTGAAACGCGAGCGGCACAGGATGCAAATATTCAATTATGCAAATGTGGGCTTCAGATTAATTAGACACGAGCTTGGGTTGGCTGATCCGTCGCGTTTGTCGCGGCATTACAAAAGAGAGAGCGGACCCCGGCGCATTTAAAAACCACAATTACCATCATCTGACAGCGACCCCCTTCCAGCTCGGGCCGGGAGATCGCACTAATTGCCTCGGCGATGGCGCAGTCTCGAAGACAAGGGACTGCTCCGCCGCCTCCTGCTCCACACACAGCGCTGGACGCCAGGCTGAGACGTCGGAGCCAGGAATGCATGGCAGATTCATCTGTGGGCCTGAATCTCAATTACAGCAGAGACACAGAGACACAGAGGGACGAGGTGAGAGGGAGACACGAGGTGCTGGTCGGAGGACAGAAGGAGAGGGCCGGGGTACGGTGGCCCCGGACGACCTCGACATGTCGGTGCGTTCAGATTTTGTGTCTGTGTGCAGAAATCCATGAAAAGTGAAACGTTTTTTGACCACATACTGAGCCGCGGTGAGCAGATGACACCGGACAGATGGTCGGTTTCATGTTTGCTTCGTGAGTGTGAAAGAAAAAGTGAAAAAAGACCAACATTTAAATTAATTTCTCTCAGAAATCTGCTTTAAATGTAACAGACGTCTGCGAAAATCATCCAGTGTCAACCAAAGCTCTGAGGGATCCGTACTTTGAACAAAAGTTTCTAATCTAAATTTCAAGCCTTAAGTTTTAAAATTCAATTTCCTTGTAGTGTGTGTTTTTTAAATATAAACAAATTAGTTCACACAATATCAGCTCCACACAACTCTCTCTGGGTTTTGTTTTTGTGTCTGTGGAGACATGGCGGGAAGGCAAAACAGCTACGTGAGTAAAGCGAGAAGGCTGCCAACTTTAGGTTAGGAAACTATCATGGATTCTCTGAAACATGAATGAGCCAAAAGGAATTTTGAAAGACAACTTTAGGTTAAGGATTTTGCCCCAGTTCTCTGAAACATGATCGAGAGATGTCAAATATGCAAAATTCTGCCTCAAAAAATACAGTGCTGTCCTTAAGATCCTCCCACCAGATGGGCGTGGACAAACATAAATGAATAATGAGGCAAAGCAACTTCCTTAAATCTGACAGGCTCCGCCCATATTGCCTTTGTTTCTTTTATAATCATCCAAAAATAAACAAAAACTGGAATTATGGTGTTCCTCATGACTGAAGTGTAGGTCTTCCAACTTTTTAAAATTGATTATTTTGTGTGTTTTTTTGCAGTGCTGGAAGTGTTACTACTACTAAAATAGAAGTTAGATGGTTAGCATCAAGCTAACTGTCTTAAATGTGCACTTAAAGCTGTAGTCACCGCATGGTTGAGTGTTGACTATTTTAGGTTGCTAAAGTACTAATATTTTGGGATTACTCTTAAGCTGCTCCCACCACATGAGCACAGATAGACTCGCACACATCACTCGGGTCACACGTTTTAATGCGATCATTGGCACTTTAAGAAAAAAAGTATTCTACACACTATTAGTTGAATTGTGTTGTTCCTCAAGGCTCAAGTTTAGGCCCTCTACTTTTTTAACTAACACCAATAGTAATAATAATCATAATAGACACTAAGACTTCTTTTCTTGTTTTTTTCTTCAGTGTTGTTCTTGACATTCCCACAAAATGGTGTACATGCAGCTGCTACTCAGTAGAGCAGCCAATAGAGACAGCGCCCTCTCTCTTTTTCACTATCAGAACTGCCCTCGGACATCAAAATCTGTCATTGTGAGAAGGACGACGAGAAAATAAGTCCCTTTCAGTTAACTCCATTTACCTTGAGCTGTCAGGTTATTCGAAATAATAACACAATAACAACACAAACATGTTGCCTACCCCGGCTTTAAACACTCTCACAAATCTAACTCCAGAGCCAGAGAACCCGAGAGAACTCTTATCTTTGTGTCCAGGTGAATGTGTGTGTGTACCTGCAAACATCTGCAGTGATGCTACCTGGACCACACAACACACACACACTGGCAGAGATACCAAACACCTGCTGTCAAACACACAGGACGTTAGCATCAGGATGCAAACAGGGACCGGTCGGCGGTATCTTATTGGACGTCGAGCTCCAAAAATGTGGTGGTTCCCCTGTGGAGTGGAAGTACAGCTGCCGTCCAAGAGCTAAAAAAATCCCTGTAATTAGGCAGATTCAGAGCTGCCAGTATACACAACACTCACATTCAGACAAACTCTCCCGGCTTCCTCGATTCTTCTTATCTGATTGATCGGGATCAAGAGACGCAGCAGAAACCGATGTCAACGATCTGCTCAGACACGTTTCCACAAAGGAAGAAAGAGAAAGAGCTCGCAGCTCGTTTAAGCAGCAGAAAAATGATTAAAGCTTTAAAAAGAAGCACGACTTCTGCTCGACTGAGAATTCCACTTAAAGGATGTGTCACCAGTAAATACCCACACAACCTCCTCCTCTCTCTGTTTCTTTCTTTATGGATTCCACCACCTGGCACTGATGTCGCGCCGACGCTTTGCTGCACACGTCTTTTGACTTCAAAGCGGGCGAGAGAACAAAAGCGTGAAGGAGCTTCTGCGTCGCCGACAGTGTGAGGAAAACCACAGATTTCACAGCGGCTAATAGAATCCCTGTGCGTTTTTCAGAGGGAATGAAACGTCTAAATCCTGCTCCGCGTTCCTCTCACCTCCACTCGTCCAAAGTGATTAGATTCATTAAAAAAAACCACCCCAAAAAAAACCCACATCCTCTTCAAGTAATTGCACCTTATCTATGGCAGAGTAAATATTCAATTAATGCCTTTTTTTAATAACTAAGATGCCTCTGATCCACCGCGCGCAGCTTCGCTTTGTCTCTCCACCGTTAATTAAAATTTCTCTTTAGAGGTCAATTAAATTTCCTTTAACTATTCATTAGCCGCAGAACGGAGCAGCACAAAAGATCTATTAAAGACAGAGAGTTCATCCCACTGTGTTTCTTTTTTTTACGAGTGTGTGGTAATCTTTTACTTCCTCTTGGTCAGTAAGTGGCCTTAAACCGTCCGTGTGTGTGTGTGTGTGTGTGTGTGTGTGTGTGTGTGATGAGAGAGCGACGGTGAGTCGAAGCGGAAGCTCTTTCCCTCGCTCGGCCAAGGCTGACTGGCTGCCAAACAGGCAGAGACGGAGCGCGGATGAATCAGCAGTGACAAGGTGAAGCCAGCTCGGTGGTCAGGAGCTGACAGCTCAGGTGCTCCGAGAGATGGAGACACAACAGATTACATTTAGGCCATCACAGCGAGAGAGGGAGGGAGGGAGGGAGAGAGAGGGGGAGAATAACAGAGGAGAGGGAAACTTTCCACAGAGACAAAAGACAAAGTTGGATTTGCTCTGCATGGCTTTTAATGTGATGGTTTTAGAGGACGCTGTGGTCTTTTTTTTTTTTTGTACCTCCACTGAGGAGATTATGGGTTGTTTTTTTTATCTGGTTTTGGTTTGGATTAAAGCAGAACTTTTACCCAAATTCAACAATGTCCAAGTCAGTGCGATAAAGGTACAGTAGGGTGTGGAGCTCATTTTTAACGACTCCACTGACTCCCCGCTTCATTTGACCGAATCAAGAGGTCTCGCAAAAGTCTTGGGTCACGCAAGAAACATAAATGTAGGTCCTCTGATTATTTTTGCAGTGTAGGAAGTGCTACTTCTGCTACTTCTGGTCTGGTGGTGTTCCTCAAGGCTCAAACTGACACTAATTTTAACCGTCATGTTTTACTGCGATTATTAGCACTTTTGGTCTGATGAAAATTCATTTAAACACTATTAGTTGAACTGTGGTGTTCCTCAAGGCTCAAGTTTAGGCCTGACACTTTTTCTACCAACACTAATATAGACTATTCTTTTTTTTTTTATGGTTTCTTGAGTGTAACAAGTTGTTCAAAATGCAGGAATCTAATTAAACAGCAGCGAGTCAAGGTTTCAAACTTGCGGCCTGTGGACCACACACGGCCCCTCCAATCCATTTCATATGGCCCGCCACTTAAAGGAGAGCAGATTAATTTTGCATCATAAATAAGGTTTTATCTATATCGTTCCATATCAACACACACACACACACTTTTCTTTTGAAATTCTGTGAAATACTGTCACAAATACTATTATTGTGATTTCATGACAGAATATTGTGATGTCATTTTAATTTTCATATCACCCAACACTACTGAACAGCTGCTTTTTCTCCAAAAAGTTGGAATTTTTCTTCACTTTACTGCCCCCTACTGACCGGACTAAAAGCTAAGTGACTCCTAGGGTCATTTGTGACTGAGACCCCCTGCTGTAAAGTGCTAAAAAACAACAACACTTTTTTAAATAGTTAACAATTAATGTTTTTAATGCATTAATGGAAAACTTTACCCAACCTGTGGGTATAACTGGATGCTGGTATTAATCAGAATTAATCAGTTGAAATTCAGATTTTTTTTCATCATTTTTAAACAGTTAACAATAATAATCCCAATGAAAAATGTCACAATTTGAATTTTCTGAGGACAAGAACAGAAGCTGCTGTTCGTATGGGGAAAAGTTTCAAGGTGGAACATCTACACTTTGGGTCTCTATCTTTTTTTTTGTATTGTATTGTCATTATGATTCATCCCAGTAGCAATAAAAGTGTGCCACAGTGAGTGATGTCCTTATTGTGGAAACATCGCAGCGGTAGCCGCTCACAAAATGGAGTCCTTGAAGCAGCAGTGGGAAAAACCTTCACACAAAGAAACACTTTTAAACCTTTTCCTCTAACTATTATTATTATCATTACTGTTAGGGGCAGAAATGACGCCACAGAGAAAGAAACAAGAGGCACAATTCAAATCACATGTTTCCAGTCGCGTTCTATTATAACCTCGGAGTGAGGACGGATCAATAATTCATTTTTAAATGACTGGCCTCTCCTCTTCCTCAGTGAGGAGCCCGAGCACCGACATCTGTGCAAACACGGACACAGAGTTTATTTTAGAGTCCGGGATAGTGGGAGCCGTTCGGATTAACTGTTGGGACGAAACATTTTGTACAGAAATATTTATGACAGAGTATTATTTTGGACACCTGGTGGAGCTCATTAGATGCACAGGGTTGTGTCACAGCAAATGACACAGGCAGAGCTATCATACATGAGACTGTGTGAGGCACTGGCACATAGTTAATGTCAGCCGAGTGCGCGATGAGCGCCCCCTGTGCCTAAAATATGGAGAGAGGCAAGCTAAGGAAGCCAAGAAAGCCACTGAACAATAGTCTCACCAAATAAAATCTCCATCCCCAGCTTTATCTCATCACTAAGAAACATTTCTGTCCGGAAAAATGAAGTTTGTAAACCACTCACTCTCCCACACCAAACCCCACAGAGAAAATCTGTGATTTTAGCTCGCGGGAACACAGAAGCTGTTGGTCTACTGCTGCCTCGTGTGGTCAGTTTCTGCCACTGAGGTAAATCGAAACAAAGATTTTAAAATGCTTATTTGACAAAATAACACATTTAAACTTAGTGATGGAGGCAGCAGTGGATCAACAACTCCTCTTTGCTATGATGTTAAAATCACTCATTTTCTCTATGGGGTTTGGTACAGGATAGTGAGAGTTTTCCAGAGCAACAGAAATGTCAGTTTTCAGTCTAAAAACATCTGTGTAATCGCCTGATATGATGCAGAACACATTCTAAAGATGTTACAATTAAGCAGGTGTGCATTTTATGAGGCGAGCCTTCTGTTATTGCAGACGTTTCTCTGCTTGTTCTCTCAAAGTCAGAAACTATGTCTCTACCTCACAGCAAAAAAAGAAAAAACCTGCACTACCAATTAAAAAATGTCTCTTGGCTCCGTGTTAAACAGCAAGAACAAAAAAAAAGGGTTGAGAAATCGCAGCGACGTGGATGAAAACACGAGGACATCTGTACCTTACAGTTGCTACACCTCCTATACCCGAGGCCCGGGGCTAATCCTGTGCTCACTGCTACGATGTAAACATGAACTAATCACAACATGAATATACAGTTTTTTAAGGCAGCCCCATCTGTGCAGGATTTCCAATTAACTGCCGTCATATGGCGCAGGGTGGCATGGATTCCTGATGCACACAGCGCCCGGATGACGTGGAGGAAATAATAAACACCGTGCTTGACTAATCCGCCGCGAGGCCGCAGGATTTTCCACCGTGAAGCCTTTAAGATCCAGTTATAATTCTTCATGCGCCGGAGCGTAACCATTGTGCGCCCGTGAATGCCCCGTATTGTCCCGCGTTCTATTTTATCTCCGGGAAAGTGCTTGTTAGACAAATAGCTTGCATTGTCCCAGCGTCCAAAGGCATCGATCACCTTATCAGAGGACAAAGGCCAAAAACAACAAACAACACAACGGTGACAAACACCAGAGCACAAGGTGCAATATCTCCTGGAAGCAACCAGCGGCGTCGACAACAGGAAAGAGACTCAACAAAAGCTGCAAATCCATGACGCGCGGACAGCAGGAGGCGTCTTTGTGTCGTCTTACCTTGCGTCCGCCAGTGTTCAGCTTTATGGGCTTGAGGAAGGGGTCAAAGATCATGTGGCTGGTCTCGATGTTGACCGGCGACTGCCGCTTCCCGACCGAACACATGTTCCAGGCGGAGTTGACCAGGCCCCAGAACGACGGCACTGAAAAACACACACGCACACAAAAGACAAGAGGATGAACGAGTGCAGGGAGGAGATAAAAGGTCACAAGGTCGAGCAGGTGACGCGTTATCAGCAATGTGACAGAACCTGATGACGGTGTGTTTGTGATTATCTTCTTACATTTCAAACCTTTTATCAGTGATTTAAGTTCCGGTATTTTTTATGGTCGTTCTTTGTTTTCACACAGATTCAAACAGATGTGATAAAGTGTTTATATGAACCAGTTTTACATGGTTACATCCCAGAATATGCTACTGTTCTGTTCTGTTCTGATAATAGAAAAGGAAGAAAATACACAGGAAAGAGATATATATATATATATATATATATATATATAGAAATAACACATGCATACAAGATTAGACCAGGAAAGGCTAGACCGGACCAGACAAGACAAGATTGGACAAGAGAAGAGAAGAGAAGAGAAGAGAAGAGAAGAGAAGAGAAGAGAAGACCAGACTGGACCAGACTGGACCGAACCGGACAAGAAAAGACTGGACCAGACCAAACCAGACAAGAGAAGAGAGAACAAGACAAGAGAAGACTGGACTGAAGCGGACAAGACAAGACTAGACCAGCCCGGACCTCACTAGATAAGACAAGAAAAGACTGGGCCAGACCAGACCTGGACTAGATAGGATAATCGTCCGACAATGAGGACATTTTCACTTTTACAGCAGCAAAAACAGCAAATAACAAACGCAATCACAGATGGCAGATTTCACCACATTCACGCAACAAGCATGTGGCGGCCTCTGTTGGTCATGTTGGCAAGTACAAGTGCGGAAAGACAGACAGACATTTATAACATCACCATAACAACGAAACATACATTACATTACATGTCATTTACTAGACTCTTTCATCCAAAGCGATTTACAATGGAATTGAGTACAATCAGCCAGGGGTGGAGTCGAACTTGCGACCATGATGTCTTTGGGTACCGGTCTGAACCACTGAGCCACTGACCCACATTCATTACATAAATCACAGAATTCCCAATAGCCACAGCAGTTTGTTCATTTTCTAAATTAAAAAAACTGCACACAATAAAGTCAGTAAACAAAAACACTAATACGTCTGAAATTGACAAACATGATCATCGTCGCGACAGGAGAAGTCTGGAGGAGACCGATGTTCAGATGACGTCTGAACATCACTGATTTACGCGACGGCAAAAGGTTACGACGAGGAATTATTGACGGACGGCGACAGATATACGTTATCCACCGCGGCGGCGAGCATTAACTCTATTAAGACGACACCTTCTGTGTCGCGTGGACGTGATGGACGACACCTGCGGACGCTTAAATCTACAGCGTCACATTATTCCACGGATGGACGACGCTCTTCATCAATCCTGAGTCCATCGCTCACTCTCCTCGTCTCTAATTTTAGAAACAATGTTCTTTCTTTCGCGACATTTTCCCCGTACGTTTCCCAACATCATCGTCCGTCCTGGTTCTCACACATGAGATGAGAATCAAGAAGCTCAGCGAGAGAAACTAATCTGCTGCGACGAGGAGAGCGGAGAGGAGTCAAATCTGCTGTAACACGTGTCGAAGAAGCCTGAGAGGACAGGATGTGTCTCACACTGTCAGCGCTGTGGGAGTGATAGGCATCACAGCCACGCACGGCCACCGCGGCCAGGAACTCAATTCCTGCTCAGGATCAGAAGTGAAAAAGGCTTATCAGAGTCGACTCCAGCTCAGAACATCCAGAAGAAACAGAAGCAGAAGAAACAGAAGCAGCAGAATAAGAAGCAGAAGAAACAGCAGAAGAAACAGCAGTAGAAACAGCAGTAGAAACAGAAGAAACAGCAGCAGAAGACACAGAAGAAGCAGCAGAATAAGCAGCAGAAGCAGAAGAAGAAACAGACTCAGAAGAAATAGAAGCAGAAGCAGCAGAAGAAGCAGAAGAAGAAACAGCAGCAGAAGAAGAACAAGCAGAAACGAGAAGAAACAAAAACAGCAGAGGAAACAGAAGAAGCAGCAGAAACAGGAGAACAAGCAGACACAGCAGAATAAGCAGCAGAAACCACAGCAGGAGCCTGAGGCTGAACTCTCAGGAACTGCAGATAATTTCGGCCCAGATTTTCCAACAAAAGCAGAGATGATTTGAAAATATGCAAATTCACAAATGATTCAGAGGAAAAAGCGGCCGCGGCTCAGCGTGAAGTCAAACACGTCCAATGTGACGATGTTGCGCTCGTTTCACGCTTTTCCACAGAGAACATGTGTTCACTGCAGATCCTGTCGTCGTTCAGGACTTAACAAACACGAGTGAGTCAACAATCTGAGCTCAGCAT
Source organism: Solea senegalensis (assembly GCF_019176455.1). Classification (NCBI taxonomy): domain Eukaryota; kingdom Metazoa; phylum Chordata; class Actinopteri; order Pleuronectiformes; family Soleidae; genus Solea; species Solea senegalensis. Next base: position 17,605,431 of record NC_058041.1, read on the forward strand.
CGAGCGAGAGGAAGAGAAAACAGTCTCATCAGCTCCTGAGCTACTTTAAAGTTGATTTCACAGAGAAACCGCTTTCCAGTTTCTAGAAAACTAGGATTTTAAAACGATTTAAAAGGATTTTAGTGCGACTTTTACTGTGTTTGACACACTTTTGTCCAGTAAGGACTAACATGTGACTCATATACTGTAAAACATGACACCAATACTAAGTTTTATTAAACACAGATAATTACATTTTGTAATAGGTAAACTGTCATCAATTTTAACTTCAGTTCAACCACATGATTCTTAGGTAGTTTATAAATTCCAAACCCTAACCCTTTAATTTAAATCAATTTGAATCTAAATTGGCAGTTACAGTACCGTCAAGATTAAAGTGTTTGTCTCTTTGGGGAATATTTTTAATCTGAGTTTTGAATCGTCTTAAATAAAGGATTGACTAACATCCTCATTCACAATCTAAGGAATTAGGAGCTGATTTTATGATTAAAATGTATGATTTTATGATTTTGTCTAGATGAAAAATACCCAAGTACATGTTTTATATTTTTTAAAGAAAACACTTAAAATGAACACAAATTCTATCTCACTCCACATAAATATTCACCACACTGCTCCAAATATAAAACAGTATAAAAGAACATTAATATGTATGATTTATATTTTAAACAGTTAAAATTAAACCTAAACTGTTAAACTGTCAATTCATGATAAGTTAAAACAATGAAAGTAATAATAATAAAGTGTAATTTTCACATAAATACCAAAATAAATTACATGGTGTTCTCTTTTCTTTTTTTTAGGGACAAATTAATCATCTGCTAATTTTGAAGAAGATTTTGAACCAAACAACATCTGGCCGGGGGCGTATTTTTCATTATTTTGAGTAATATTTTTTTATTTCTTTAAGGACAATTACCAGCAGGAGAATCATGAGTGACATTTTCAGATTTCAGCCTTAATGATTTGACGACAAAAAAGACGTGAAACATAAGAAATAAAAAAAATAATAACGTGTAATAAAGTGAAGTAATAATGAGAGAGTGGCGCAGCAGCTTTTGTCACTCGTGATAAAGTCAGAGTGAAGTGGAAAAACTCTCACCTTCAGCAGGATCATCGAGCAAAGCTTTTTTTATTACGGAGTGACTCAGTGATGTGTGACCAAGGTCTCACACACACACACACACACACTGTATCTACAGTGGATCTGTTCCCTGTCCTCTGCTCAGTGAAGGATCAAGTCTGGATGGTTTTTGCAAAGCGATTGGAACAGAAACGGTCGACACCGACCATGAAACGACACAAGTTTAATTTTACACACAGAGTCAGAGCTGAGGTGAGTGTAAGTGTCCGCTCACGGCTGAACGTGTCCACAAAGTCTCAGATTTTTGGATTTAAAGGTAGCAGACAGGTTTTAAAATGGTGACGAAATCATCAAGGAAAAATTGAAATATAAGCGTCTGTTTGACTGTCTCTCTTAATCGCATATCTTGTCCAATGGGTCACTTCCAATCCAATGTTATTTATAATGCACTATATAGACAATACTGACATGCCAAACAAAAAAAGTGAGGGCAATAAAACTATAAAAATAGTAAAAGCCAACGTCATAAACTGCCAAAGAGAAAATAATGGGTTTTAAAAAAACTTCAAATTTGACGTCATTTGGATAACAGTAAAAAATAGGCACATGTTGGATTAAAAAAATGACGTATCGTTGCCGACATCACTGAAGTACAGTAAAAGTTGAAAAGTAAATAGATATAGGCTCAGGAACATGCCGATCATGAATTATGTTAAACCTAAAAAGGCTAGAACCTGAATACGTTTGGACAAAAGTATTGGACGCCTGATCATTACACAAACAATGTTAGCATCTCTATATTGCATAAAGGGTTTGGTAACAATGAAATGAAAGAGTCTAAAGAAATGAAGTTGCTAAAAAAAAAGGGGGCGGACCAAGAAGTGAGCCTTGAGGAACACCAAAATGAATTCCTACACTCCTCACAGTCACTCTTTAGTAGAGAAATACAATATCTGTCACATTTCTACCGATATCTTTTGCATTTGCTATCGTAGAGGACGGAATTGAAAGAGAATAAGGAGGGAGTAATACAAACATTATGGCTGCCAGTTGTTCTAAAATCCTGCCAAGAACAACAAAATTGGCACCGGTGCACCCGAGTAACTGAGTCACCTGCCAAGTTTGAGAGACATTTATGCAATTAAAAGTCAGACAGATGGATGTTCCTTGCTTCTATTGATAGACGTCCTGAGATTTACTGTAATGTACGATTTACAAAAACACGGCGCGTGATAAACAGCAGCTTAATCTCTCTCTGACCGTGTGAGGACCACAGAGAGAGACATTAAAAATGCACCGGGTCAGCGTTTACGCTGAATCAGAGACTGAGTGAGAGAGTGAGACAGACAGACAGACAGACAGAGTGAGACCTCTTCTGACGCAGGATCCTTCACAGAAAACGTCAGGAAATCCATGAGCAGAACGGGAATGGCAGCGAGAGCCAAACCAATCCATTAAAACCCCAGACCCTTGTTGTAAAATGTACACATAATTATTAGCCGTTGATAGATTCCTGAATGCGAGGAGAGTGGCGCAGGACATCAGTCACAGCCGACGGAGGCACGAGCAGCTCTGTCAATAACACACACACACACACACGTGTCCATATAGCTGTGACGCTCCTATATTTCACTTAGGCTGCTCACGAGCGTTAGAGCCACTTTCATTTCTTATTGGCGAGCTGTAAAAGTGGACAGAGACGTATGGCGTGGCCTTTCGCACACGTCGGACGAGGTGGACGTATATCTGTGGAAGTGAAAAGGGCAAGTGAGGGTGGGAGGGCTTTTGTTTCTCAGCCTCGTTTCAGCTTCTTTTCTTCAAAGTGTGTTAAAGATTAATGATGGCACTTTTGTGTTTTGGGTTGTTTTTTTTTGTTTTATTTGCCAAAACATGAAAATGAGACACCGAGGATAACAATCTCTACATCGTCTCGCGCCACATCTTAAATTAGGGTGAAGATTTAACGTCCACAAAGACATAAATCATAAAATACAAACAAGAACTATTTTAAGAGATAAAACTGCAGAGCTCCAGTTTGTCTTTCTGTGCTATAGCTGCGATATTTTGTGAGTTATTATTTAAATAGCTCTGATCGTTCCAGAAATGTTGTGACGATGAGTGTGTCGTCTGCGTAGAAAAGAATAATGAAAAATTATTAAATGAGCAAATCTAGGGAATTAAAGTGAATTGGATGATTTAGTTACATTTTTATGTTGCCACAAATTCTTAGTTTTAGTTTTATTTTCTTCTGTTCCTCACCAAGATAAGATTTTTATCATCTGTTAGTGTTTTTTGGTAAAATAGATTTTATTTATAGATTTAATAAAAAGCATAAAGTGGATGTAAGACTGGGTTATTTAGGTGATAATAGAAGTGAGAATTAAGCTAATGCTGTGTTTCCATCATGGTACGGTTCAGTCTGGAATAGTAAAGAAGTCCTGGTTCAGGCCTGCGTTTCGACTGAGAACAGAATCTTAAGATGTCCAGCAGATCTTCTTTTCTGCTCGGTTTGTGGCGGAAAATGTTCAAGGTTTTACCTTTATGGATCTGGTTTGTTAGTTTCTGTTCTGTTCTTCAGTGACATTTCCGCCCAATCAGCTTATTTCCGTGGTTATTTTGGTTCTATTACTAATGGAAACACCAAAAAATATGTACTGCAACGAACCAAACATTCCACTTGCTGGAAACTTTGCTTAACTGACATAACTTATTAATAAAAAAAATAAAAAAATAAAGTCCAAAGTTGCACTTCTAATTTCCACATTCTTGTAGTTTCTTTAGAAGTTCACCTGAGTAATTCTTAAATTTGTCTGGCTTTGTTTATTGTGACCTTTTCATATACACAAAAAATAATCATAGCAAGAGTAGAAATGTGGCTACAGGCTGTGAAATCTACAATGTGTGATTCAAACCGTTAGAAAATGAGTGGAAAACTAACCTGAAGTTGCACCATGAAGTGTTTAAAGAGTGAATATTTTAAAGAAACATGATAATCTACAGGAAAATAAAGGCATCAACATTCGCTAATGTTCAAATTAAATGCATTTAGTCAAACTGTTAAGATTTTACCTCGGAGCTTTTAGGAAAATGTCAGTTGTTGTTTATGTTTCTGCTGCTTTGGACCCGTGAAACCAAATCCTGCCTCGTCATTGTCTCGGTCCTCAGTATGTGTGTGTGTGTGTGTGCAGACTAATTATGCGGTCGCCTCGGTGAACTGTGAGAGGTGCATGCTGGGTCGTCTCTGTGGGCTTATTAGAGTTCAGGGTTGCGGTGAAGGTTGGAGCAGGAGTCTGTGGATATTTACATCCGACATTCACTCGTTCATTAACGACGCCAACGCCACAGAAAAAAAAAGTGGGAGGAGTGAAGTTTCTCATTAACGGGAGCCGAAACATCAAAACACACAAGTTACTGTAACTGCAATAACGACATCCACCAGCGGGGGTGTAGTTGAGTTAGATGTTAAAAGATGTTTCTACTCAACTTAACGTCAGAAGATCTGTCTCGTGTTGTGAGGACGTTCAAACTCCACTGTTCACTTTTAACCCTCACTGCCACAGGTGCAGGATCCAGAATTCGCAACCCAGCCATGTCCTCATTGTTGTTGTTATGCTGTTTCATGTGTTCACTCCTGTGTGGCTTAGGTTTGGTTTTGTTTCACAGCCTTGTTTCAGCTTACTTTCTTCAAACTGTGTTAAAGATTAATGATGGCCCTTTGGGTTTTTTTTTTTTTTTTGCCAAAACATGAAAATTGGACAGATTTTAACACCGTAGATAACAATCTTTACTATTTTAAAAGATAAAACTGCAGAGCTTCAGTTTCACAATATCATAATTTAACTGTTTTTGCACTTGGTACAAAGGGATTTGAGGACTCTCTCAAATTAAATTGTTCATTTGAGTTGGTTTTCTGCGACATAATTGCAATATTATGGGATTTTAAGCGAGTTATTTTTTTAAAATTGCTCCGATCTATCATTCCAGAAAGATTGTGACAATGAGTGTGTCGTCTGTGTGGAAAAGAAGAATGGAGAATGAAGAAAACGCTGTAAAAATTAATTTAAATGAACAACAGTAAAAGTTTGATGTATTTTCTGCTCATGGCCCTTCAGATTAATCCAGTGACCCACTGGCAGGACTAAACCCCCATGTTGAGAAACATTGCGCTTCAATAAATGACTGTACTTTACTGCCTACACATTAATGCACCACTTATTTACATACATTAGCATGAATGCATGTGTTACCTGTGTTAGCGTGTAGTTAATGCACTTTTATTTAGTGCCTCATAAATGAAATTAATCTGACAATCATTATTATGTGTTGTTTTTCAAACCCACGTTTGACCCCAAAGATCAGGAAGACACACTTTTGAACATACTATTACAATAACATAATTTTTCTACTGCCTCTCCTGTGCGACCATATGTTGTTTTGAGTAGTTAACGTTCATTAATAACTGAAAAAATATGTGTTGTATGCACATTATATAAGATATACACATAACACCCTGTAAAATGTGTCTAACTGCAGCTTTTTTGGTTAAATTAAATAATAATTACAACCCTGACAAATTCTCACAGCAGTCTCATTCCTGGCTTCTGACCCAGTTTTGTGTCCTCATCTTATTCTTCGCTGTGATTGTCTCAGCTGGAGACGTCGTCCCCACTGATGTCCTGTTGTTGTCCTGTGCAGCAGTAATTACCGAGGCTCCGCTCCCGTCTCTGCAGCCTCGTCCTAATGAACATAATCATTATTATAGACTCTAATGGACTCCGCACTTTCCATGCGTTAAACTAGCCTCGTGTTTCAGCTAATTTTACGCAAGTGTAGTTGCCGTTTTTCTTTAAAAGTGAGCACATAACTTTGTCTTTTTGTTTGTTGTGTTTTATCTGGGTGCAAGTGAAGGAAATAGCACATGTTATGTGAAGCACATGTTCATGTCTTTATATCACTGTTAAAGTTTAGCTTTTTACAAACTTCAATTTCCTGTCGGTAAAGTCTGTCTAACAGTGAGATAAAGATGTGAACATGTTCTTAAAGATATCGTAGACTTAAGTAATTGCAGATTTTATTAGGTGAGCCATTTGTTGCTCTCACTGCACCAGACCCCATAGAGAAAATCAGGGATTTTAGCTTGCATGAGCTGCTGGTCTACTGCTGCCTCGTGTGGTCACTTTGTGTCACTGAGGTAAATCTGAATAAAGGTTTTCAAACACCAAATTTACAAAATAAGACATATGAAGTCACTGATGGAGGCGGCAGGGGATAAACAACAGCTAAAATCGCTGATGCTAAATTTCTCTATGGGTTTGGTGTGAGAGAGTGAGCGGTTAACAAACTTCAATTTCCTGTCAGAATCCTCTGTCTAACAGTGGTTAGTGGTGTAAATGTTATTTTTAGTTATTATAAAAAATCTTTAATAAGCTTTAACAAGCAACCACACTTCAGAAAAACCTGAACTCTCCCTTTTAAAGTGTCCGTCCTGTCCTCTGAGTGTCTCTGCACTGCCGTCCCTGTTCATTTATAGCTTTAGCACCTTTTTCTTTTCCCCGATGAAACACTGTAGATATACTGTGTGTGTGTGTGTGTCACGCAGCAGCCTCCACACGGACAACAATCACTTTATTTCTGTTATAAATGCAGTGCATCTGGTCCCTGTCCAGAGCTTACATGTAAAGCACATCTCCTTCTGTTCACAGATGCAACAAAATGTCCCCGTCCCCCCCTCCCCACGCACCCCCGCCCCCCACCACACACACACACACACGAGCAAACAAGATGGAACCTGCAGCGTTTCAAATTGAGAGCGAGCAGAATATGACAGCTCCTGTGACGCTGCTCTTACACATTCATTATCATTAAGACGTTGTTTTCTCATCCACCTGCTTAAGTAAGCATTTATCCCCCGAGCTGTTAGCACTCACACTCTCACCCTCCCTCACCCTCACTCCCTCCCTCCCTTTGCGGGCAAATGTTCACATCAGCAGTTGCAAAAAAGGAAGGCACTTTTTTTTTTTATACTTCTCTAGACACTCGTCCAAAGAAATGGATGTACAGATACAGACAGCGTCTGTGGAGACTGTGAGTGAGAGGCTGCCTGTGTGTGTGTGTGTGTGTCTCTAGTTCCGTCCCGTTTCCCAAAGACTATTACTCTAACATTTCATCCGTATCCAGTTGACAGGATAAAGACGTTTCATTAAGGCCGTGTCTCTGCGAGCCTGAGCCTGTTTAATGAAACAAAAACCAGCGCAAGGCTTTGTGTGTGTGTGTGTGTGTGTGTGTTTGTGCTCACGTGTACATGAGTCTCATTAAGTCACATTTGAAAATGTGGACTTTGCCTTTTATCCTTTTTGTTGGCTTTGCTGTGGAAACCTTTGGCCACAGCGTTGTGTGTGTCCAAGGTTTACCGTTTCTTGCTGCATTCTCATCATTGAGGGGGGTAAGCTAAAAAAAAGCTTAGTTAATGCTACCAAATATAGCCAACTAGCTACGATTAGCTACATAAACTTAACTATTCACGTTAGTTAGCTAGCCCCCAAGAAGTTGGATCATGGTCAGAGAATTGTATTTAATGCAAAATTTTGGATTTTGTCTATCGTGTCAAAGTCGCACAACAAATATGTGATTGTTAATTTTACTGATATTTTATCAAACTGAAAGACCGTTTCTTCACAAATAAAGGTGGATATTTGTTTTTAAACACACTCACACACAAACACAGTGGTGTCAGAGTGAGACTTTTTATCACCTGCAGCCACAGTCGCCTCATTACCACAGTTCATCAATAGCCCCCTTTTTATCAGCTGTAGCGTTACCGCTAATGGGGCTAACACTGGTGCTGCTGACGATTAGCAGAACAGACCATAAATCACTAGGCGCCTGTGAGTGTGTGTGTGTCACAGGTACTTGAACGTCTCTGAGGATGCAAACGTGTTAATGCATCTGTGTGGGAGGGAGGGAGGGAGATCAAGGTCTGGAATGAATGAGAGCGTCTGTATTAATTGAGGGTTACAGTTTGTGAGCGGCGTTGACGCTGCCTTCAAGTACAATCTGGAGAAAATGAAACATGACAGCTGAAGAGAAAAGGGAACAAAGGGTGGTGTGTTCGCTATCATAGTTTTGCTGGAGTACATTTCATAAACATACAAAATCAATTTATCTATTATTTATTTAGCAAAGCTAACGTTCTTAGCAACAGCTAAGACAGTTAGCTAACTGTTAGCTACAACAACAACATGGAGAAAGCTACTTATTTAGCTAATACAAATAATGGTGCTAACGCATAGCTACAATTACCTTTGGAAAACATAACAAAAACAGAAATTTAAAAAAGAATGTGTCTCAAGTGTCATATTTTTCCAAACAGAAATGTAGACAAATGCATGCCTCTGCCCTTCTAAAGCTAAAAAGCATAGCAGCTGCCAACAAATTTAGCCAGGTAGCTAACTGTAAGCTACATGTTACATGTAGGTGGTGCAAATACTTGTTAAGATACTGCAAAAAAGCTAACTATAAGCTAAAAAAAATATGAAACTATAGTTGATGCTACCAAATATAGCCAGCTAGCTACAATTAGCGACAGAAGCTTAACTAGTCACAGTAGTTAGCTGACTAAATGGAGAAAATTAAACATATTTAGAAATGCAAAAGTAGAGCAAAAACTTGTTTAGCTAGTACACAAAGACACACCCCTGACACAAGCTGTTAGCTGGGCTGTTAGCAATTGCACTTAATATAACTGTCTGGAGATCACTTTGCAAACGTATTTTGGAGCTAGTAAATACATATTCTATGCATCTGCCCATCTAAAACAAGTTTAGCAATTGCTAATATAATAACATTATTTAGCTAGTTACATAGTTAGCTTCTGTGAGATAGAGCAACACAAATTGCTGGCTAATGAGCTAGCGTGTTAACACATGAACATAGGCTAAAGCTAAACTCAGACTTAAGGACATTTCCAGCCATTTTGACCACGATTTATTTGGAATTATAGGAGATAAATGTCAGTCTGAAGCGTCCTGACTACAGGAAACTACTACTTTATCCACTTGTCTACATAAAATACGCTGAATTGCAGATTTAAATTGAGTCTTTACAAACTAGTCATCAAAGTGGACACCGTTGACCACTCAGCACTTCACACTGTTGGCAACAAAACACTGCAGTTACTTTCAGATAAAGAACCCAGACACTGATTTCAATAAATGGACAAAAAAAACCACTTTTGTGCAATTTAAGAGAACATGACATTCACTCTCCTCTGATTTCCACCGGCTATTTTAGAAATGTCTTGAAACCTTCAACGACGTTCAGATGAACACTTGGCCTTGATTCTGATTTCTGAATGAGTGAATGAGACATAAATCAACGTCACTTTAGTCTGCAAACGTTCTTTCACAGAATTCTTCCAAGTCAATTGCTTTTACACTTAAGTAAGATTGAGTTAATATTAAAATGCAAATCTTTTCACTGTTTACCTGCAGTTACTGGAACCTTTTCAGCAAAGCCGCCGTGTGCTGCTGCTGTGTGGCTTTTCAAGTTACTACATTATTAAAATATCAATTGTGTTATGCCAATATTTTGTTTTCCATTCTCCAGAAACTGACATTCTACCACCTTGTTATGGATAAAAAAACTATAACGACAACTTTTCTAACTCCTGAGATGAAGTGGAAGCTGAGAGAGTCCAGTGTCCATGTGTGGGTGAGAGTCTGAGTCTCTCCTTCTCCCTGAAATGGTCAGTGACAGTCGCTCTTGTTTGCGCTTGTCCCGTGATGGCTGGGTAATCCTCCCGGCCGAGTGCAGCATGAAGGCCTCATTAGCACGGCCTGGTCGACAGAACGATAAACATGCCAGTCAAGCTAACTCCTCCTGTCATGTTGTTAATGGTCAGGGATATACAAGCTGGCGGCCCGGCAGAGGCATTCTCTCCTGGCAGCGGAATCACAAATGCAACGATCCTGGAGAAGGAGGAGGAGGAAGTGGTGGGGGAACATGGAGCAAAGAGAGGAAGGACATGGGGATTTTCTTCTGACTAAGGTGTTTATGAAGGAGAAACATCATGGAAATCGAATAGTAGGTGATGCTTGGATGTTCTTAAAGGTGTCTCCTGCTGCTTTCAGACAGACACAGTTTAAGAGGAACCTAAGAGGAACCAGAGTGGAAGGACGTTACTCCCCGTGAGGCAGAATCTCCGACTTCCTCCACTTTCCACTCATCTTCACAACCCAGAAGAACCACTATTTGTTGGGTTCCAGCTAAGAACCACCACTTTTTCAGGTTCCTAACCTCGGTTTGAACACACTGGCCGGTTCAAAAGTATGTTGAAAAGAATGGAACGGTCGTGGCTGATCATTTTGGAACGATACTTGGCTTTACATGCAGACACTACAAGATTTGAACCTGATACTTCACACATTCCAGGACACTATTACAAGGCGAGTATGGTGCAAAAGAAACTAAACGTGATGGACACTGGTGTAAATTGATCATCTGTTCACCGCACTTGTATTAAACCTCTGATTCTCCTGAGACTAAATCCGTGTTAATTCCCCCCAAACGTGCACTTTTGTTGTAGCCAAACGCTAATTTCCACAAATGATGACATGTGGTAAACAATTTTCCACATTAAATGGAAAGTACTCAGGCAATCTCAAGTTTAAATCTTAAATATGAAGCACATGTGATAATTGTTAGGCCTGCCTACTCATTCGGTGATACAGCACTACTTACACTTAAATTATTCTTGGTTTAAAATCAATAATCTACTAGATTTATCCTCCGAGGAACCCGAGACTAAATCCGTGTTAAATTGCACCCAAATAAACAGTGCGTCTCTATCGAGAAAACCCTCATCTTTTTAACGTCTCCAAATAATCATTTCTACACTTTTCAAGTCTTTGAAGTTGAAGGTGTTGATCTGAGGCACACGTGCAGTAAAGTGAGGAAGATAAAAAAAGAATAGCAGAAAGGATTTTCCACACCTCCTCATGCTCACACCATCACTATCACTATCTCTGCATTAATGCTCCGGGTTTAAATTTAGATTCTGGCTTTGGGATTGGGAGTTTTAGATTATAACATTGAGCCAAACCTCATATTTTCCCCTCCATCAGAAGAGGTTTCTGCAGTGATTATTCACTGTGCTGTTTTTCGCGTGAAGTGCAAAATGGTGGACGGATTTCATTTTTGAAAAATTCCCCTGCAGCTGGACTCGGTGATCCCGCTGACATGATATCATGATGCGCCTGCTGTCGAGCCACAAATCCATGAATGTATTATTCAGAGCGAGTTTCCTGGGTGATGTTTCATCGTCTCACCTGCTCTCACACAAAACTCTGTCTTTCTTTTCTTTCTCAGGGTTTCGTTCGTTCGCCAGCCGCGTGAGAAGCCGGTGACTTGTGGAGTACAAGTCACCGGCTTCACACGCTGCTAACGTGCAGAGTCCCGTGCTGCCTTGTGATTAAATCGTCTGCAGCTCACAGCGAATGTTAACACATTAATGTGCTGTTAAAAGTGCATCCAGGGATTGGGTTAAAGGAAAAAAGAATTGGTGGCAGTGGTGTGAACGGGGGAAACTAATTAAACACCTGAGGGTGAAACAAATGGCAACAAAGTGTCTCTGTGACACTTGATTTATAGAAATGTGATAGACAAAAACTATTTCAGTTCAACGTCTGTGAAATTTCACAATGCATGACGGGATGTAAAGTCTGTGATAATTTTGTTTTTTTAAAGGGTTAAACACACAGCATTTCTTACCAAAATAAAAGTTTTCCCCATTTACGAGAATTCACCAGCTTTGTTATTTATGTGTCCAAGCAGCTCACATTTCGTAGCGATGTGTTTCTTTGTGGCTATTTCTGGACTGAACTTTGGGATGAAACCATCCATATAAAAATTCATGGCAAAAAAATTTGAAACTTAAGAAAACCAGAACCATTAGTAACAGAACTCTGGGGACTGAAACCAGGGCTGGTTCTTCAAGGAAGTCAAACAGGATCCATGTAACCCGGGGTTTAGCCCCATCTGTCGATCCCCTCACAAAGTATAATGTAAGTATTAATTTCTTTGAATTATATAGCTCGATGTGAAATGTGAAAGGAAAGGCTGTCATTATCATTTAACCATTATTAAAATCTATAATAACTCGTAGTAAGTAGTTATCGTAGTAATTTTAAAGTGGTAGTTTTGCTAAAGTCTACCTTAAGTTTACTGATTTATCTTTAACCAACTTTCCAAATTTCCCTCACCAAAGTCTGTGAAGAAAATTAGCATCGACATATTGGACCTCACTTAAAACATTCAGCTCTGTTCTTCTGAATTCATTAGATACTTGACAAGCTCCTGTTTCCTTCTCGAGCGCTCCACTGGAGGCAAACATGTCGCAGACCAGTTGCTGAGTTTAATCCAGTTTTATCTTGCTCTTAGTTTGAGACATTAGGAGATATTCTCCAGTCTTTAAGTAATACAGATAGTATTGATATTAGTTTGTCGACTTTCTCCAAGATCAGTCGGATAAATACGTCATACTTCATGGATGCAATGATGATGATTAAACTGATCAATCCTGGGACATTCAATCATTGCCAGTCCATCTACGGTCAATTAAGAGCGTCCAATTTGTCCCGCTAAGTTTTTGACCCTTTCTTTATCTTTGTCTTTAATCTCTCGTTGCTCGTCATACTGTAAGACTTCAGAGTGTTAGCTCTGTTATACGACGACGGAGGATAATTCGTTAAAATGTTCTAATCAAACACTCCATGTTGTGTATTTACAGCAGCAGATCTTTGGAAGATCCTCCTCTTCCGAACTTTAGCATCACAGTCTCCATCCACAGCTGTGATGATCTGTCCTGGAGCTAAACCCCACCCCCCTTCTTTTTTCTAACATTTTTTATTTTGCTTTGAAGTTGCAGAAACAAACAAACATAATGGTCTAAATGTTTAATGGTCCTTTTTAAAAGGGGGGAGTTTATGTTAACGGCTTAACGCGCGGCAAGGGGTCGACTTTACTCAGCGGAAATGAGAGTGGAACAAGTTTGCTGCACGCGGCAAAAGAAGGAAAAAACAAGCGCTCTACCTTTTCTTTTCTCTCCGTTTTTTTTTTACGTCTTCCAATTTCAGCTTTGTGTCTCCATTTCCACCGCAGCGGGGGACTCGGCCTTCCTCCACACTCTGTGTCATTAAAGTTTATTGTGGTTTGTAAGACGACATGGTTAGGATGTCCAAACTCCCGGGAGAATGAGGAGAGGAGGTGGGTGGGGGGGGGTAATCTGACAGGATTAAAAACACACAGCGGCAGTGACTTCCAGTCCACGGGGGGCCCGGAGTGGAGGGATATTTTTTTATGGTAGTAAATGAGGGAAAACTGGAATTATCATAGCGGTAGGAAACTCTATGGCTGCCAGGTCTGCCTGGAAACTACACTTTACATTACATGTCATTTAGCAGAAGCTTTTATCCAAAGCGACTTACAATGGAATCAAGTACAATTAGCCAGGGGGTGGAATCGAACTTGCGACCATGATGTCTTTGGTACACAAGGTAGGGTCTTAACCACTGAGCCACTCCACACTCAGTGGAGACAGGATTATCTCGTTCTCGATTATCAAATCTGGAATTAACATCTGATCAGAACTGGACAAACACACACTACATATCTCATTTGTGTCTAATTGTATTGATTATCTCGACCTTCCAAGAGAAAGATGACTCTCGCGTGTACATGTGTGTTTCTGTAGAATGTAGTATGGACATTTACGAGTGAGTGACCTCACGAGGCAGCAGTAGACCAGCAGCTCCTGTGACCCTGCAAGCTAAAATCGCTGATTTCCTCTGTGGGTTTGGTGTGGGAGAGTGAGTGGTTTAGAAACTTCATTTTCCAGTCAAAAAAAGTGTGTCTAACTTTGAGATGAAGTGGTGAAAATGTGCGTAAGATATCTTTTTCCCCCTGTATTTCTCACCTGAGGAACAAGCAGATCCCTGCACGTTTCTGCTTCAGAAAGAATATCACAGTCTGAATTTGATTCGGGATCATCCTCCACACTCACACCCTGGATGATAAAGAGATTTTTTTCAAAAACGCAGCTATTGACTGGAGGACCCTTTTCCAAGCTAATGAGGCCATTTCCCATTTTTCCTCTTCTCTTCTCTTCCCTCTCACTCACTCACTCATAATCTCCAAATTAAAAATAAAATAGAAAGAGAGACCTTTACAGCAGAAAAGAGAGAATTACCAGCACTAATCTCATGGCTAAGCGCCTGATAAAGTCCAGTAATAGAAATCATTGTGACTGCTTTCCCCAAAAAAAGAGGACATGAATGGAGACAGACAATGAGACTCCCATATGCTGCGTCTTCTCCTCTCTTCTCTGACTCCCTGTGCCGCTGTGTGGGTTGTTTGAAGCATAATGGCGGCCAAAGTGACAGCATCGACGCTGCTCATCCCTCGCTCTCTGTGTCCACACACACACTGTGTCCCTGCTAATGAAGTGAGGGAGTGTATTAGAGCTCAGGCTTCTCTCCCACTGATGATGACACCAGAGTCTCGCTCTCCCACTTACAGCAGCACGGATGAGCGCGAAACCCACGGCCGATGATAATATGTGATTTGTTCTCGACCCCCGCGCGAGTCTCTGTATCTGAAGAGGAGGTCAGAGGTCGTCTGTAGCCATCGAGAGAGCGGCCTTGGAAATGAATGCGATTCAGACCATGGGTTTTTTTTGCAAATGGATCATTCTTTCATTATTTATCAATTTTTATTATTTTACTGTTTATGTTTTTTTTTTTATGTTTTCTTATCCTTTCATGCCTTTAACTCTGTAAAGGACTTTGGTCACAAACTTTTAAATCTGTGTTAGGGTCTGTACGTGATACACAGCCACAATGACGTCAAACTGTTCATAAATAAAAAATAAATAAAGCTAATTAGTGGGAGAACAAAGCATGAAAAACCCAACTGCTAATTAATCAGCAGCAACAAAACACCAAAAATTTAAAAAATTTAAAAAAATAACAACTTGTTTCAAGACATGAATTCTGCCTGAGGATGTTTATTTCCTCTCTCAAACATCTATCACATCTCGACACAGCCGTTAGCTGGGAATCAAACCCTCAACCATCCAATTAAAAGACGACTCGCTCACACTGTGTGCATGTGTGTTTCTGTGGAACATAGTATTGGCATTTACAAGGTTCCCTGAATGCACTTAAATAGCTGGGTTTTTTGAGAAAAAGAAATCATGTAAATTCACATTTTCACACTGAAAAAACAACTTGTGAGATTAACTTAAAGTGAAAAACACTTTCTAAGTATATTTTACTGCCACAATATTAAGTACTATTCACTTCAATCAATATCAAGTAAAAAGTACTACTAAACATTTGCAAAACTATTAAGTAATTGTTAACTAACAGTATATAAATAGTAACTTTTTTTTAGATATAACCACTTGCTGTTATGAAGTAACAGCATTGTTGTATTAAATATCATTACACACTAAAAAAACATGTCAATGTTGCTCATTTTAATAAATTTCTCTATACTTTTATCACAAATAACGCAACTCTGGTATGGTACAATACAATAAATGTTTATTTGGTTAAGACTAAATATGACTCACTTAGTCACGTGTTTGGAAGTAGATTTAAGAAAACCTTGATTATAGCCTATAAATAAAAACATATAGCTATTGTCTGAATTTTGGGATTAATTTACTCCCAGCAAGAAGCAATGTCTCCGTAATACACTGAGGTTGCTATTATCAGAACCAGAGTCATCTAAATCAGTATAAGAGTTGTTGTTTAGCTAAATGGCCACATAATGCATGTTTTTAGGGGGTTTCTAGAGTGAATGAAAATGATTTCTGATACTGATCTGGACACATAAGTTAAATCTGGAAACACTACATTTAAATGAAAGCATAGTCGTATAAACGGAGGCTTAAACACCTGGTTGTAGAACGATGAAACAGTCTCGAGACGTTATAGACATCTTTTTGTTACTTTCTCTTCCCTTTATGTCTTTCATTGTTCAACAGAGACTTGTTTTCTTTTATTTGTCTCTTTTATTTCCTTTTCCACACGTACTGAAATGATTCCATCATCACACATTTCACTTACCAGGGGGAAAAAACTATAAAGATGTCGAGGTAGAGCACGACTGATATAGATTCTTCTTTTATTGGCTGATGTCAATTTTTAGAAGTCAGTGTGGCAGGTGGCTGCTAATTAATTCCAGTTTATGTATATTATACCATATTTATATATATTTCATCCAATTTCATAAAATATAACTCATTAATGATGAGAAACAATACAAAGAGCATCACTTATGCATCTCTCCAATCTAGATTAGCGTATATATATTTTGTTAATATTTTGTATATTTTTAATGAATGTCATGGACATACATTTTAAAAGCTGAAATTTTGGCTCTGATTTTGTCTAATGTCTGTCCATGGCAGTGAAAATGGTGAATTTCCTGTGCAAATAAAGCATTATTTTATCTTATATCTGCACTGCAGTGCAATTATATGCAGTATGTTCAATAAAAATAATATCTAAACTAAATAGGTCATCAAAAATGTACTTAAAATAAACTTTTAGATGAAAAATTTCAGTGACATTTGACCATTAATGAAAAGGCAAACCAATGAATTACCTGAGTTTTAGTTTGACAGTTGCAAATGAGCATCTTTTGTGCCGTAAATCAAAATATTAGTTTTTCACAGATTTTAAAATGAGACAATTACAGTAAAAAAATGTTTATGGGAATCAATTGAAACAAACCTGATGTTGTAACGATAAGTTAAACCAAAGATGTATGTTGACTGACAGTTCAATTCAATGGATTTTTAATTACGTGACATTTACGTGCGTTAAAATCCTCAGATTCAGACTCGTTCTGACCATTAACAATCAAATCTTTGATCCAGACCAGGACCCTTATACAACCATCATCCTGAATAGATGTAGAACTAATCAATGCCCTGATGGAACACGTTGGCCCGGCCCTCACCGTGCATTTGTGTTTTATCTGTGGATGAAACACTTTGTCAGTAATGTCTTCAGACAGGCTTTCAGAGCTCTGAGTACACTAATGTACATCCCCATTATTCACAGGCCGCTCACAGGGAAAAAAATAAAAGAATAAATATATAAAAGGAGGATATGAAATGAGATGGCAGAGTGAGTTATATCATGTCACATCATCCACAGCGCACTGGAAGCCTCTTCTGAAGACAGCGTGGGAGTGGAAGTGGGTGGAAAAGAGACTTGGCTGCTCATTAATCTGGTCACTGCAGTCGATGCTCAACGCTGGAAGAGACTCGCGGTTTTGTCCTGGGCTGTAGTCGCTCCATGTTTAAAAGCCACACAGACCAAAGGGAATCAGACAGACGAGTGCACGGAGCTGACATTTACAGGAAGAACCACTTCAGTGGGGGGAAGTCCAGGTACCACACAATTCACTTACAAGCCTAATAAAAAAATAAAAGAAATATCAATAAGTCTTGAAGCGTTCCTTGCAAACACAGTGTATTTAATGATCCTTTGGGAAATCACCAATTGCTATTACTTCCATTTTTTGTTTATTAATTCAAAAGGGAGGACATATTTTTTTGTGGAAACCAGGAAAAATAAACAAAGAGTGACTCTCCAAAAGCAGCGTTTCCTCCAAAAGAGCATCAACCTGAAGCAAAAGCAAAGATGAACACATCAATGTGGTCACTCTTCGGTGCATCAGAGTCCAAAAGGCAACAGAAAAGGCCAAACTAGAGCTACAAATACTGGCAAATAAAGAGGCTTCTATATTCTGTCTTTATGTGATATAGTTGTGATACATATTACAGTTTGAAAAACTACAAACATATTCAATAGTTCTATTTTAAAAAGATCATTCATTTTTTTTGATCATTTTAGAATGACTAGTGAATAGAAGTGTATCGTCTGCATATACATGAACAATGAATAACAGTGTGAACCTCAAATCAGAGTTAAATACAACTAAATGATTAAATCTCAGTCATATTTTGTAGATTACTGGAGAACTGTGATGCAAATATTGTTGTCACACACTGTTATGGCATTATTTTAATTTAGTGTGTTAAGTGTTAAGAGTGCAAATATACTGTATATTAATGCATCTAAAGCATGGGTGTCAGATTATAATGTAAACTGGCCCAGACTGACAAAAGACAAAATATTGAAAACAACAAAACTATAGAGTGAGATACAGGTTTGTTGGGCTTGTTGGGTTTGTTTTACAGCTCTGCTACATCTTTGTTTTTTGTTTTTTTACTATGACCCACCAACACCACCTATACATCCAGTATTTATCTCATTTGTCCTCCGTCGTTCTTTACTCACTCTTTTACTGGACGGCTGGCAGGATTCGGCATAAGTGCTTATGTCAGCCGTCTCCTGCATGGCATCACACGGGGCGCCGCTCCACGCAGTCTGCTTTACATTATCATACAAATAGCTCCTTCTACGCAACGCCGGTGAAAGCGAACGACGCAGCCGCGGAGATACAAACTGACGACAACGTCAAATGCCTCCATAGATCCTCTTTAATCTTCCTGCCTTTTCTCGCTGAGTGAAGGTCATGACGGTCATGTGACAACTCATGGGTGTTAATGTATGTATATATGAATACAATAATACTTTTTTTTACTCCCCTCCCTCTCCTGGTTTTACGAGATCAGTGTTGGGATTACACATATGGAGTGAAGCGGGAATACGCAGGGCTAAGAGCTAAGAGCTAATAGCTACACACACACACACACACTCCTGGCTAAGCGGAGGGATGGGTGTTGAGTGTATGAAGAGAGAGAGAGGAAGACGAGGAGGAGGAGAGAGAATCTAATCAGCTCTAAAGAGAAGAGTCACGTCTGGGCTTGAAGCCTCAGAGAAACAGCAGATGTGCAGATTTGACTTGTGAGAGCAATAATGAGCGATGTTAATGCTTCACTGTCTGACTGACAGGTTTAAATGTTTGCAGATGACATCGTACTATTTCATAAGCTGCACCAAAAAAGAAAAGCACTTTGTCTGAACCTTAAAACTGTCACAAACATGTGTAGAATCGATAGTCGGGTAGCCAATGCGTTAACTACTATATTAACTATTAATAATGTCTCAGTGTCCATTTCAGCAGCAGCAAAACAACGTGAACATGTTTGTTCTGGAAGTGGAACGGTTTTGTTTTGGAGGATTAAACATTCGCAGACGACATTGCACTATTTCATAAGCTGCACCAAAAAACAAAAGTACTTTCTCTGAACCTTAAAACTGCCATGAGAATGTGAGAAATCTATAAATCTACCGTTGCATTGAGTTTGATGTAGTTGTGGGGTTGACAACCTCTCATGAATACCAATTTTTAGATATGTTGCGTCAGTAGTGTCTTCATGTCTCAACTGCCCATCTGTAGTGGGGGGGAGTTGCTATTTATCAAACGTAAACATAAACGTTCAAAAAAGATAGATTAAAAATAAGGCTCTGTAAACATGTAGCCAGGAAACAAATATTTCCCCCTCAGTTTTGAAGAATATTATCGTATCATTATTATTATCGTACACACCTGATTATTTTCAGAGACATATTTGTGCCACAAATATATAAATCATGAATAAATTACTTGATGACCCCACGCAATAAAAACAGATCTCTTGCTCATAAATTCTTGCTCATAATTTCACTCTGCACATTAAATAACTGCTTGAATGTCTTCTTTGATCAAAGGTGATAATCCAAAGTATTTACTCGCCTAATTCTTAAGATTAAGGAGGGATTTTATTCCTATTATTGCTTGAAAGGAAGGATGAGAGAAGTAAAATATTTTGACAACAACCTGATTCTCATTCAGGATCTCACTGAGAGTCCACGCAGATTATCGAGCGTCCTGGAATAATAAAAACCGCTGTAAACAGAATAGCGTGTTATGAAAACGCCTTCATTGACTGGACTGAATATGAACGCAGCTGGATTTTGAAAAACAAGTCATAATCTGTTTTAAAGCCAATAAGACAAAGCGAGTTGAGAGGATTCAACCTTGGCTGAGTTTTGTCTTCGCAGCTCGTGCGCGACGACAACTAAAGAACAAACGCATGAAGAGCGTTAATGTAAAACAAAGGTTCTCAAACTGTGGGCTCGTGGAGGAAAAGTAGAAATACTGAGCTGCCTCCTGTGACTTTATTGAGAGAGATGAATATTTTCTTTTAAGAACCTCTGGAGTAAAAGAGCTGCGTCCATGTTTGACACACGTGAGTCCCGACACTGACACATGTCTTAAGAGTTTTAATTAGTGCGAGCAGATAATCTGCAGTGTCATGTTCTCTGAGCTGGAAACAAACAAACGTCACTGAAAAACCTTAATCTCGACTTTTCACAAAAATGTTCACTAGCATTCACTGATGACGGTTTTTCTATGGACAATATTGTTGTTTAGGAGGCAGCTGACAATGTTATACATATAGCAAAAATGTAATTTATTATTTTTTAATGATTTTCTCATTTGTCATTTTAAAACTACATAAAAATAACAATCCTTCTCACAAATACGGCTGCAACGATTGGTCGATTATGAATGGATTACTGAATATATATATATGTATTCATTTTTTTCTCCATCTACTAAAACCCAGAAAGTTCAATAATCAATGATTCATAAAACTTTAATAGAATTTATGAACAAACCATTTCTTGCATCTGCACTGCAGTACATGTATATATACTTATATTAGAAATACATTTAATATTTAATTACACATTTTAAATTTAAGTCACCGATCTGTCGTGAAACTTTTTTTAAAAATTGTTTGCAGACTTCCATAAACTTCCATAAACGTGTAAAAATCACTGGGTTCATTCCAAACCTGGTTAATCGTGCATTCATGATTGCAATGATTACTCAGCAGTATTTAAAATAAAAAACACTCACTCACACACACACACACACACACACACACACACAGTCTGTCCTCAATCCTTGGTGAGTTACCGCGTCCCTGCAAAACTTTTTTTAAAAGCACTAGTGTTTGGCCCAGTGGCGACACTGCAGGCTGTGAGGCTGGGTGGGGGGGGGAGTGGAGCGAATCAGTCACATGACACGTCTGTCGTCTCCTCTGTCGTCTCACGGGGTATAAAAGGATAAAAGCAGGCGTCTTTTCCTTCAGGATTTATTTCTGTTTCCTGCGATTGTTAACGAGCGACGTCGTAAGCGTTCACGGCGTCAAACATTCATCGCGTCATGTTCACGTGCTTCTCTGTTCTCACCTTTACATCTCATCATGGAAAAGAAAAGGCTGAGAGAAGCAGAACTCGGAAGCAGAAACATTCGCTGATTCAATTCACTGATTTTGATTCATTTAAAAATAGGATTATCGACATGTAAAGAGTGAAAAGGCTAATAAAATGTGTTTTCTGTTAAGGAATGATGAACAAATAGACTCAAATGGGAAAATTAATTACATTTTTGATAATCATAGAACATATACTGTAATTTATTTCCTTCATTAATGGATAATGGACGATTATTTTCATATTCTCAATTAATCAAGTACTTGTTTGGTCCGTACAATGTTGAAAAATGTTGATCAATGATGTTTCTCAAATGTCCTGCTTTGTCCACAAACCAAAAATTATTAAATTTTAATGATTCATTTGTTTTATGGAGCAAAGAAACCAGAAAATACACTGTTTTGTTGGATTAATGTCATTTTGACACGTTTGGATTTCCATACATTTTCTTTGTTTTTTTTTTTATGCTAAGTAAATCAGTCCAGCTCCCTTCCAGTAGATGGCACTCTCGGTGGCCGCTGATAAAACTATTTATCACCATATATTATATTTTAAGTTATCACCAACCAGGAAGGAAAAACGTTATGTATCTTTTTTTATTTTGTTAAAATTAGGCTTTAAATTGTGTCATAATTAAGACATAAAAGAAAAATTAGATAAAGTCAAATCGCAAAAGCAGTACTTCAAGAGAATTCAAGAGAAATCATAAAATCAGTCAAATAAAACCACTTCTATTATACTTTATACATTCTTATTTGACAGTTTTTGGTGGAAATGTGCCTTTAACAGTGAAATCTGACCACAGATAATCTGCAGCTGCTGCTGCTGCTACACAACGCTACACAGATTGTCCCACACGTGCACTTTAACAACGCCGCACGACAACATTTATTTATAAATCGTGTTTTTATTGACTTTTCCCCGCCTCATTACATTACATTACATTACATTACATGTCATTTAGCAGACGCTTTTATCCAAAGCGACTTACAAAAGTGCATTTAAACATTTGGGTACAAATAAGAGCTAGAAGTAAGTAAGAGCTTCAAGTAGAACAAACTATGAAGTGCTAGTCATAAGTGCGATGTACAAGTTTTTTTTTTTTTTTGTCGTCGTTTTTTTAGTCGAGGTAGAGTCGGAAGAAATGTGTTTTTAGTCGGCGTCGGAAGATGTGGAGGCTTTCAGCTGTCCGGATGTCGATGGGGAGATCGTTCCACCATTTGGGAGCGAGGACAGTGAACAGTCTCGAGTTCTGCGAGTGCCTCTGCGATCCTCTCAGTGAGGGGGCAGCGAGCCGGTTTGTCGATGCAGAGCGGAGTGGGCGGCCTGGGGTGTAGGTTTTGATCATGTCCTGGATGTAGGCTGGACCGGATCCGTTTGTAGCATGGAACGCAAGCACTAGAGTCTTGAAGCCTCCTCCTCCGTCAGATCACTTTCCATCGTAAGCTGCAGCCGCGATGCCGGGAAAACTCTCGCGCTACGACAACAATGTGCCCACAGCCACTAAAAAGCTGCAATAACGTGCCTGACATTTCCTTTTAATTGCTCGACGCGTGTCGGCAAAGTGTGAGAACGACTTTTATTTTTTCTCACCGGAGACGACGCTGCAGATAAAAGCTGTGATTTAACAAAAGAGGAAAAGTAGCTGCCGACGTTTCCGTGAATAGGTCGCGTTCAGGTCTTTGAGGACATGAAAGACATGAAAGACAACTCAGTCAGCGCTGCACATTCCTGCGAAACCACAAATACAAAATACGCGACTTATTGACCCGCAGACGTGAACCTCACAACGTTTTCTACATCGAATGTTTTGTGATGTTTAAGCACAAAAAAAAACACACCTGCTGAGAACGAGAAAATTATCTTGGATTGACGCTGGAGGACGTTTCACTGACGTCTCATATGTCCATACAAATACACCACATTGTCCTGTTTGGTGGACATTTTGTGGATGCTTACCTCTCTAATAAAACAGCAGAAAGTGGACATTTCACTGAAGCCCTGCTGTCCCTGCTGATTTTTCACTCTCTGTAAAAATCCATGGTCCTGCATGGTGGACATTTTGATCTCCATTAAAACACACTACAGAGTCCTCCTTGGTGGACATTTTGTGGCTTTTCTGCGTGTTTCGCTCGCGTGGTGAACGGTTCATGGACGTTTGTCTCTCTTTTAAAGATACCAGAAAGTCCTCTTTGGTGGACATTTTGCAGCTTTTCTGCTGTCTTTTAGAAAGTCCACTTTGGTGGACAATTTGTGGATTGTTCAGTCTCTGTAAAAAAAACAACAATATGAGAATGTTCTAGGTGGCGGACATTTCATGGACGTTTTTCTCTCCTGTCTTAAAACACTCCCACAAACATTCTGCGTGGAGGACGCTCTCTGAAAGTCTCACTCTGCATGAAAACACAACAGAAAGTCTTGTGTTGTGGACCACTCTCCACACACCAATCCCATAATATCACCTCACACATCTCCCATAATTACATGTTTCCATTATCTCTGCAGCATGTATGAAATCCAGGGTTTACTATTTTTCCCGGCTTGTGCGTGACATCATTATGATCACGAAACACGCGCGCGGTTCGTGACATGATCGGTCAAGGCCGCGCGACGGAGCGGGAACCGCGGCAGGCGGCTAAATCTGTGGCGCTCTGAGGTTTATGATCATGTGGAGAGTGAGTAACAGCATCTGTGACCTTCCTGTGGTGATGGGCGCTTTTAAAACGCTATCAAATTGAATAAATCACGGAGGATGAAGAGGGGGGAGTGAGGAGGGAGGCACAGAAAATGACAAATTAAGACACCGGGGCGAGCTGAGAAGAGCCGGAATCCAGATTAAAAGCAGCTTTAATCTGTATCGTTCAGCTTCGACATGAATAAGCGCTCTTGGATGACAACAACCTTGTTTTTCTCGATAACACAGCGCGGTGTGTGAAGAGACGGACGACCTCAGCGGGTTCAGCTTTTCCGCTTCAGGCAGGTGAAAAGAAGACGCTTGAAAACTATCGATCACAGGTTCCGTTTATTTCCCACTAAACCTCATCTTGTATAGAAACCATTCATTCACTCATCATTCATTTTGTCCACATTTACTGAGAATTTGACACGGACCTCTTAAATGTTTCTGGTCAGACGAAAAAAAGCAAAGCAACATTTCTTCACTTTAAAGAGTTCCCACACAAAATCATTGAACATGAGAGGAAGTGTTGTGTAGCTTTAAAGGCAGGAAACTGTTTTCAGATTGTTTGGAGATGTTGGTCAAAATGACTGATTTATTGCTAAAAGAGCCGTTTTCTTGGAATTCAAACAAATAAATATTCAAATATCCAACAGTGACAGCGCAAGTTCAGCCTGGTAATACGACTGTCATATAGGTAGACTGATTAATCAGGCAGATGTTTTTCAATGATCAGCATTTGTCCCTCTGTCTGATTGTTCATCATAGAAACAGTTCACATTTGGCAGGTAACTTACCAACGACACGAGTGTGTGCAGTGTCCATTATGAGAGATATTGGTAGAAATGGAGGCAGCCCGTGGCCAAGTGGAAAGGGAACTTGACATGTAACCGGAGGGTCGCCGGTTCAAATCATCACCCAGCCTAAAAGGGCTGGGGTACCCCTGAGTAAGGTACCCAACCCCCAATGCTCCCCGGGCGCTACTCAGTGTGGCAGCCCACTGCTCCTAATTCTAGGATGGGTCAAATGGAGAGGAATACTTTCCCTAAGGGGATTAATGAATTTAAATATGTGACTGATTTATCGCTAAAAGAGCCGTTTTCTTGGACTTCAAACTAATAAATATTCAAATATTGAATAGTTAGAGCACTGGTAGACCTGAGTGACTGCAGCATGGTTATACGATTGTCATATTGTATACGTAGATGGATAAAATGCTTCCCGGTTTATCGATCGGACACATCTGTCCGATTCTTTGACTAATATAGTCAAATATCGACTGATCAAGCGATCGATCGATAAAACAGCCTACTTCAGTACTCTCTCACTCCCACTCATGTTCAGTCTCGTAATCTGAACATCGCAGAGGTAGACTGATAATCGCCCCCCAACCAAATAATCTAGCAGATTTTTGGCCAATAATTTTGCAGATAAGCAGCTGTAAACTTAATAAAAATCACTGATTGTCCCCAGGGGACAATTTAAAGGAACATACTGATTAAAACATTTTGTTTACTTACGTTTTAAAGTTTAGACATTTTTCATTCATAGAAACTTTAGAAAACTTGGATTTTTTTTTTTGAGGATCTCATTTGTGTATTCGATCTTTAGCCCATGCATTATTATATCATTCAAAGTATATTAGTGCACTGCAGCGCAACAACACAAACTTAACCAAGCGGAAAGAGAACTGAGCTTGTGACTAAAGGGTTGCCGGTTTCAGTCCACAAAAAAAACGTTGGCCATAGAAAAACCCAAATTGGGCGACCGCTAATGAAACCAAAGCGGTCTATATATAAATATATACATTGATATTCATTAATATGGGAAAATATACCATAGTTTATGAGCTGATAGTTTGACTGGACACAAAAGAAGAGGGTTTCTTTCTAAAAAAAAATAAACCCTCAATATTTATATGTTTCTGTTTAGATATAAGAGTCACATCGGGCCCGAGTCCAGCTGCAAACACCAGATTTCCCATGATGCCACACTTTAATGGGGGCACTTCTCGCGGAGCGCCGAGCGCTCTCCAAGGACCCCAAGATCTACTGGTCTTTCATCAGCCTCTGGGCGTCTCTTGCTCCTGCCTGAGAAATAATTACTGAACAGCTGAAAACACCAAGCCATATTTCTCCTCCCGCAGTCTTCACTCGTTCACTCGCTCACTCTCTCTCTCGACTCCCCCCTGAGGCCTGATTGCCAAATCATTTGAAGTACGGCATGAATGAGGCAAGAGGAGCTGGAGCTTATGAATAACAAATAAGAGGATATAAGTTTGATGGCTGTTCTCTCTCTTTTTTCCCTCCCCCCGCGGTCGTCTTAATCTGTTAGATAAAGATTTGATCTAGTCTGTCGGAATTCTTACTCTGACAATATTTTAGGAGGAAAATCATGGAGGAAAACGGCGGAAGCGACTCCGCTGATTCTTATATCGTCACATACGACGACAACTGTCAAAGCTTTCATTTCCCGCTTTCTCGGGGAACTGGACGGCGCTGCCTTCATCCTCGTCTACCTCCCCACTCTCTCTTTTCATCACCTGCTTCGTCCTCTTCCTCCGCAGCTCGGTCGGCGGAGGAGCTGCCACTCCACAAACTCCTGCCGCACTTACAAAACGGACGCCCTGCTGAGGTGCAGCCACCACTCCTCCTGGCATGAGTGGGAGATGAGAGGAGTTGTAGAGTGGGGGTAAAAAAAAAGAATAAAGAAGGAGATGACAGAGCGAGCGGCTCTGAAGTGGGAGCCCTAAATCAACGCCTGTTACTCCACTGTTTGGTTTTATTTGAGACAGAAAGAGAAAAAGTTTCCTGGGGTTACAGCGAGTGAAGAGGCTGCCGGCTGACACCATGACTCATCTGTTAAAGCACATTAAACAGACGGTGCGCGGCGTTTTCTTTCACAAGGAGTGAATATTTCACACCGGGGGAAACCCACGGCGACACTGTGCTGCATCGAGTACTGACTGTGTTCACACCGAGGAGCACGAGTCAAGAAGAAGCGCAAGAAGCCTCAAAGACATGCTGCTGACCACGTACCGCTACTATCATTTTATACAGGGGCGACCCGATGGATTCATTCATTCATTCTGTCCACATTTACTTAACTGAACATAAGAGAAAGTTTTGTGTATTGGATTGGATATTGGAAAAAGACATCAAATATTGATGTAATCTGCGAAGAGTAACGTCAGTCACTGTAGCGTGAACTGTTGGCCTTAAGCTTTCGATTCAATATTCTTATAAGGAAAGGAACACGGTATTGTAGACCTTTTCTGTCACCAATGTGTACTTCTCATTACCGTAACTCCTATAGACCATTTGCGATATCTAGAAAATTAAAAAATACTATGGCGATCTATCCAGGGTGGGACCGCATGCATTTCGCCCTACGTCAGCTGAGATTAACACAGCGATGACCCCCACGTGGAGGATAAAGCGGTAGAAGATGGACGGACGGATACTGGGAAGCAGAGAAATAGAGCTTTTGTAGAACCTCAGGACTTCTACGGTACGACCGTTCAATCACCAACGAGTCTGTGACGTCAGCTTCTCAGCTTCTTGAATAAATAACTGCCAGATATGGAAAGTGAAAGTTTTCGTGGGAAAAAAAAGGAAGCAGAAGAACTCACTGATTGAACATTTTTTATGACACTTCTACAGCCATAAAATCTAAATAAATCCAGGCGGCCTCATTATCTTGAAGATTATAAGAGGGGTAAAACTTCTATTTTATTAGATAAAAGCAGCGTGGATCGTTTCATACCCTTTGGTTGCTATGATAGATGGAGAGAAATGTATCCTGGATGCTTCAAGCCCATAGGAACCTGACCTACAGCTAACGACTTTGGTTGGCTTTGGAATTACAATACAACATTTCAACTGAACTAATTCCGTCTTGAAAAGCAGAATAATTGTTACTCAGTTGGTGCATTTTCGTTTCTAAAATGGTGGTTATAGCTATAAGTGGTTTCTGTTAAATCTAAACTTAAGTTATTCACAAGACGTAAAACAACTATCTGACTGATACTGGTTTCGGAGGATTCTCAAGATCATGTTTTTGGTATTGGACAAAAAAAAAAAAGGGAATTTTTGGTTAAGTGTCAATAGGCAGAATAATATCATGCATTATATACGGTAACTTGTCTGTTAATTGTTGAATTAGTTGTTGGATTCATCCAAAAATGTATTGTGAGATTAGTCGAATAATCGTTTCTGGTTCATCACTTTGCTCCGTTGTTAAATCTCGACTTTTTCTCGAGTACAAACTACAGTGAGCCCTGCATTGAGTGGCTTAGGTCACTGGCTGAGGCTTTTTCTGTGTTTGGTGATTATTACGCCGGCAGAGCAGAACCAGCAGCAACATACTCGAGGGGTTAATGGTCTGTAGGAGCGTGCGGGCGAGATCACTTGATGTAGGTCTATAGGTGCACAATTGCTTTTGTAATCCCCCCTCGAGACCCCGTGACCTGGAAAAGGTACAAGTACAAAAGGGCCCCGCGCTAAACTTAGCTCCGTGCTTTCTAGCATCAGTCACAGCCTTAATGCAGCGCTACGGGTCGAAGACAGAGGGAGGCGAGAGCGAGGAGGAGGAGGAGGAGGAGGAGCAGTGTGAGTGAGTGTAGTAGAGAGTTTGCTGACTGAAGGAATCCACACAGTAATCCTCTCCCTGCTGTAGATCTAATTCGTTTCCAGACCTTTCCTCTAAAAATAGGAGCATTGTTTATATCAACACTGCTTCGTGAAAATCGCTTTGGTTTCACTGGTTGTGCTTTCTACTCTCTGTGGAGCTGAAGGTCCAGTGTGTAACATTTAATGGAGAGTTTACTGGCTGAAATTGAATATACTACACCCATAAGAATGTCTGTGTATAAAGACAATAATGGCTTTAAAATAAAAAAAAACAACTGTCTTTTATATGTACTTTAGGTGAGGGTCTCACTTTACAGCAGCAGCAACGGATAAAACAAACAACATACATATCTACGCGTGGTCTCCTGACTTATCTGTTTACATCACAAACATACATTGATTATATTGACCAAGCATCGACGTACATATCTACCAACTTCTTGGCATGTGAGTATCTACCTTTATATTTGTGTATCTATGTATCACATGTATCTAGGTACCTACCTACTTCTCTAACTACATGTGTAAGTATCTACTTTCATATATCTACCAACGTGTGTACATATCTACTTACGTATCTACTTCTCTGCCTACATTTCTATGTATCTACCTACATATCTACCAACGTGTGCAAGTATCTACCTTCATGTATACCAACCTACATGTCTACATATTTGCCAAATTATGTATATTTCTACCTATGTATCCATGTATCCACAAACACGTATGTGCATCTGCCTACATATCCACCTACGTATCGTCATATCTATCAAGGTATCTCCTTATGCATCTTCATGTCGTAGTGTATCTACATAAGCATGTATCAGTGTATAAAGCCTTTAAATAATGATGTTAAATAAAACATCAGCTGTGCTTTATCAGCATAGATCAGTGACAAAGGTCAAAAGAAGCTGGAAACATGTTTTATATGCTGCCCAGAAAATGAACCATATGGACCCAAAATGTGCGCAATAAAAGAGACTTTATAAATATAATATAAATACGCTAACTCATATGAAGCATCAGCATGAAAGTAGCTGCAGATCTAATTAATTTACAAGTTCAGAGATGAAAGAAAACACACACACACACACACACAGCACTATGATTAATATCAGTGATATTTCCAGATGTAAGAGTCTCTGAATGGTTCACATTAAGATGTTGTACATGTGAAAAAAATTCATTTCAGACCTGGGTTAAGTCACTTCAGCTCTAGAGTTTATCCTTGACTAATTCATTCACTTAAAGCAGGAGACAACACAAGAGTGTGAAACGGAGCTTAAAAGAAAAAACTTTCATCCTCGACACGAGGAGCAGTCGTTGAACGGCAGCCACCGCAGACCCGAGTCGTGCCTTTTAGCCGAAGCTCACAATCACAGCAGCGGGAGCCGAGCCCAGTGTGAGCCAATGAAACGCCACAGTACTTGAAAGAGGATTGTTAAAGGAGCCACAAAAGAAGAAGAAAGGAAGAAAGAGTGATGGAGAATAAGAGGAGGCAGCAAAGCTGTTCTGATGAGACAGACTTTCATGTTACAACTGTACAGATCATTAAAAACAGGGACTTTTGTTCTATCTCTTTATCAGTAGTGCTTTTGCCTTTAAATCTACCATTGATCCACCACAACTTCCTACCTAGATACCAACTTATCTCCCCAATTATCTTTGGTTCTACCTATATTTCTATCCACATACAGTAGCTAAGTATCAACGTTTCTACTGACATACAGTTCCTGTGGATTAGCCCAAGTTTACTCTCACAAATGTATGTATCTCTCAACCTAACTTGGCCAAGTATCTTGGCTTGTCCTCGAGGGTTGCCAGTTAGAGTCCTCACAAGGTCAGGTTACCTCTGAGGAAGGTACCTGACCCCCATTCCTGCCAATTCTTGGAAGATACCTAGTAAAGGATGGGTTAAATGTACGTTTCCATCTTACCTACCTACCTATACCAATGTATCTCCCTACATAACTTGGCCCAG
Source organism: Solea senegalensis (assembly GCF_019176455.1). Lineage (NCBI taxonomy): Eukaryota > Metazoa > Chordata > Actinopteri > Pleuronectiformes > Soleidae > Solea > Solea senegalensis. The sequence goes on from NC_058041.1 coordinate 17,636,113, forward strand.
TGGAAAGGGTACATACCTTGAGGTTTGCCAGTAATAATCTTCACAAGGTTCAAAGGGCTTAAGTTACCTCTCAGGAATGTACCTGGCTGCCTATTGTTCCTAATTCTTGGAATGTTCCCAGTAAAGGATGGGTTAAATGTACGCTTCCACCAAACATACCTACCTATATACCAATGTATCTACCTACATTTCTATCCACAAAGCTAAATCTCCAACTATATTTCTATTGACAAACAGTACCTACGGATTCACCTTAGTATCCTTTCACATACTTATGTCTCTGCCAATGGGTCACCAACAACAACCAACTTGGTGCATTGTAGGGCCAAGTGGTAAGGGTTCTTGGCTTGTACCTTGAGGTTTGCCAGATTGAGTCCTCGCAAGGGTCAAAGGGCTCAAGTCACCCCTGAGGAAGGTACCGGACTGCCATTCTTCCTTAGGTGCTGCCCATTGTTCCTAATTCTTGGAAGGTTCCTAGTAAATGATGGATTATACATACATTTCTTACTGTTCATCTAAGAATATAACTATGTTTGTACTGACATTAATCTATGTTTCTTTTCACATACGTATGTCTCTGTTAATATTATATACTATCTTATATACTAAATTTGGGGCAGCACATGGCCAAGTGGAAAGGGCACTTGTACCTTGAGGATTGCCAGTTTGAGTCCTCACAAGGTTTCAAAGAGCTGGGTGGGGTACCTCTGAGCATGGTACCGCTGGTCCTAATTCTAGGAAGGTTCCCAGTAAATAACGTATTAAATGCAGAGAGGACTTCCCCCATGGAGTTTAATAAAGTACAAAAAAAACTCTAGATGTCTACCTACGTTTCTTTCTGCTCATCTATGTTTCTGCCAACATGTATCAACCCACATTTCTATTCACATAACTCAGTTTATTTTAGGTACATTCAATTCCATTCAGAAGACTTTATTTGTCCCCAGAGGGTAATTCAAGGCACACAGGACAGTTATACAAAACAGCACACAGACCAATTAAATATAAATATAAATAAAGTGCAAATATTTATGACAGAGGTGTGCGGCAAACATACATCTATTGGGACAAAGAGACGAGAAACACACAAAAACAACAAATATAAAGAAATGAACTGCACTGCAAGCTAGCTGTGTGACTGACCAAAGTTTATATGTTTCCTTTCACCTTCATAGCACCTGCACAATTTCTTCAGTCTATCAGATTACTCACACTATCATCACTTTGACATTTCATTATCAAACATTTGAAATATGGGTTTTGTTGAAATTTATTGAAAAGTATTGAGTGCTTCCCTATTCCCAATTTTAGCACCTACATTCATGATGGATTACCAATAATCCCAAATTTTGAGGCCTCTGTGGTGTTAGATCAGTGTTTGTGTGCTCTGATTATGATATAAAAATCCACATGTGTATGTCTATGGAAATATAAATATAAAACGCCACCAATTAAAGCTCTCTGGCGCCGCCCCTGCTTCTTATCTTCTAATATTTATATCCCTGATAAACAAAGTGATCTGAGAGTCTAAAATAATCCTCCCGAGTCTGAGCCAGTGTTTCTCAATGATCTTTATTATTTTTTTTCTTTTTCTGTTTTCTTAATTATTACACGGAAACGTCCGAGTCAGCATTTCCCAAATATTGTTTTCCTGTTTTGTTGATTAGTTGCAGTCAGCATTTTCCCTCAACTATTAATTTAGTCATTTTTTATTGTGGGTTCACAACAAAAGCAGAACATCTCCAAATCTTTGTGGTAACAAAGTTTCATCAGTCATATGGAGTAGGTGGGAATTGTTCTTCGCTGTATTTTCAGCACATTTTGGAACTCACCCAGCTATCTATCTATCTATCTATTTATAGTGATTTGTATTTTCTTCTGTTCACCAGTAAACACAGTGTTTTGCTCTTGTAATCTAATCGTCCCTGTTTACTGTGACATACTGTCGCTGTGTAATTAACAAGCTGAAGAAAACGCCCCGGCACCATCTTCACTCTCCATCAAGGCTGAGATGTTTTCTCTCAGCGAGAGCTCATTTGTTTCTTTCCTCCTCGTCTCCGTGCTTATTTATTTATTTTATTTCTGGCTGTTTTCAAAATCCTCTTTCAAGTCTCGACTCATTTTGTTGCTTCGAGGATCAGAGTAAGTAGAATAGGACGGCGTTAGCAGAGGAGCAGGGGGTTTATTTTCAGAAACTCTGGAGGTTTACAAAGTGGGGAACGATTCCACTTTTCCTCCCCAACTGTTCATTGGTGAATTTATTCTTGTGAGAAAACCTCAAATTTGATTGTATTCTAGGTGCAACAATTACTAAATTTACTAAAACAAATGGACCAATCATCTCAAACTCACTTCTGAAATCTGTGTGCCTCTGTGTTGGTTTAAAAAAATGATTTTATATGAACTCACACCACAACAAGTTTTATTAATGTATGTTTTTAATGGTTGAATGTACTCTAATGTATGTATATGTTAATCCAGTTACAGGATATCTGAATTCCCCCAAGATTGAATAAAGTTCAATCTAATCTAAAAGGAAACCATAACGTGAGCATTAGCAATAGCATTAACTCACAGCAACTTGTTATTTATCAATCATCTGTCTTTACTAAAAATACTCACTTATGATTATTAGTAATTCCTTGATATACTCTCGGTAAAGACGGCCATTGTGTTGTCGCATCAGTATTGCAGGATCTACGTGTGTGTGGAACGAGTGTTTGTTAGCATTAGCAGGCGAGGCAAAGACAAAATGGACGCCCCAAAGACTCTGAATGTGACTGTAACGAATGTTAGAAATGAAAACAGAAGAAAAAGTAAGTTTTGATCAAATAAATGATTCAGAAATCTACATGACTAGCTAGCTACGTTAGCCGGCATTAGCCTAGCTCTACGTCTGGTCACTTTATAAGTGTATATATAATTTCTTCTTAATCTCCATTTACAGCTGTTTTTTTTGTTGTTGTTCATCTTGGTCTATTACATCTTCCTGCCAAGTTTCGGGAAATTCGGTGGAAACTCAATTTCACCTCTGTTTTCACCTTAGGGGGCGCTGTAGAGCCGTTGGGCAATGCACGGGTCCGGGAAATATGCCAATATTGCATTTTTGTCAGACCTGACCTCCATGCAAAGTTTCAAGAGGTTTTATGCACATTAATGGCCTCAAAAATGACCGCAAAGCCACAGATAGAATAATAATCTGAAGGATTAACATAAAGCTCCTCGCATAAATTCATGCCAAGAGAAGTAAAATTGATAATTAAGTATATAACAACCCAATAACCAAATAAATAATACAAAAACCGCTCCATTTTGCATTTACCCTCTATAACTACCCCAAACTTTTCTATTTACCTCACCACCCATCACAACTTTAAAACATTATTTCAAGACTTTTCCAAATTTTGTCTTTGTTTCCATTTATTTATTTAGAAAGATGGAATCCCACGGTTGTAATTGACAGCTGAGATCGACTCCCGATTGGTTAAACGAGCAGAAATTCACTCTCAGGTCAAAGATTCCAGTGCAAATAAACTGAAACGGCTCCTCCATGACTTTACTATTAAACAGAATAAACCATAAAAAACGCTGCTTTTCAAGTGTGTGGGGTTTACAGCTCTGAGCCAGTGCTCTACAAAAAAACAAAAAAATAATGGAAAGCGGTTTGCTGAGACTCTGTGACAGTCCAGGATGCATCGCTCTCCTTGTGCTTTCCAACCAATTACTGTATGATGAGGCTGAGTTACTGCCATCTGGCACCTCGCAGATGAGATTCCACACAAACGCTTCCACCGGCTTCCTGCGGCTGAGCTACAACAATATTCCCCCACAATCACATTCATGCAAACACTCTACAAAACGCGTACACATCAGTCACCAGATTAGGTTAAATAACAGTGGGTAAACGTGCGTGATCCCTGTGTGGGTTTGCCAAGATGGCAGCGAGAAGGATGTAGATAAGAGCAGAGCAAATACAGAGTAAAGTAATTATTCACACAGGAGTGAGATAAAGCCGGTGGATGACAGGTCGAAGCGCTCCGCCTCGTTATATCCTTCACGCGTTGTTTGATCTTATTTTTGTCGGTTTTTGTATCACTTGCACTCGGAGACAAAGAGTCGTCGCGCGGCCACAACACGACCACAACAAAACAACACTGTGGGTTAATGATAAGTCTCCACGGGCTCCCGACCAATCAGCGGTGATTAGCTCCTCTAAAGTCGTCAATACAGTGTCCTGAGTGCTACAGTGAGAGCAACAGCCACTACAACAATCGCCGCAACAGTCGCTGTAACAGCTGCCGCTACAGTCGCTGCAACAGTCACAGCAACAGTCGCCGCAACAGCCACCGCAACAGCCGCTACAACAGCCGCTGCAACAGTCACTACAACAGCCACTGCAGTTACTGCAACAGCCGCCGCAACAGCCACTTCAACAGTCGGCGCAACAGCTGCCGCTACAGTCGCAGCAACAGTCGCGGCAACAGCCGTCGCAACAGCCGCTGCAACAGTCACTGCAACAGCCACTGCAACAGTCGCTACAGCAGCCGCTGCAACAGTCACTACAACAGCTGCAACAGTCACGCAACAGTCACCGCCAACAGCACTACAACAGTGGCCAACAGCTGCTACAACAGTCGCTGCAACAGTCACTGCAACAGCCACTGCAACAGTCGCTACAACAGCCGCTGCAACAGTCACTGCAACAGCTGGCAACCGCCAACAGTCGCTGCAACAGTCACTGCAACAGTCGCTACAACAACCGCTACAACAGCCGCTACAACAACGCTACGCGCTGCCGCTGCACACTCGCTGCAACAGTCGCAGCAACAGTCACAGCAACAGTCGCCGCAACAGTCACAGCAACAGCCGCCGCAACAGTCACAGCAACAGCCGCCAAAACAGTCACTCTCTCACAACATTGACTCTCTAACAACATTCACTCACTCATTCACACCTACAGTCCACTTAATGTCTGCATGTGTTTGGACAGAGTGAACAAACACTAACACAGGATTCAAACCAGTGACCTTCTTGCTGTGAGGCAACAATGCTACCCACTTGACCAACATGTGGCCCCTAGTTGTTACAGCAGGGGGGCGTGGTTAAAGTGTGATTGACAGCTGCTTCAGTCAATTCTCACACTCAGTAAAAATGTAGGACTTTTGTGGAACTGTGGAACTGTGAACGACGCCTTTTTCTACATTTACGATTAAACTCAGCGTCTGTGAGAGAGAGAGAGAGAGAGAGAGAGAGAGGGAGAGAGGAGAGAATTGAGGGCACGGAATACACACACACACATGTACACACTCTCACATGCACACACCCGCGCACACGCACACACGCACACAGCAGAACCTGGCTTCAGCGTTTCCTCGTGTATTTTCCGTGTCATGAATCTCAGGGGAGTGAAACTCCGCCCTCAGTCTCTGTGGCTCCGCGGGTCAACTTATTAAAACACTGAGATGTTGTGAGGATCTGGCAACAACACACACTCACACACTCAGAGACTCACAAACACACACACACTGTGTTTCTCCTCTCTGGTCCCGCTCACCAGAGGCCTGAGGTGATTCATCATTTCCAGAAACAAGACACAAAACTCTGCATATGCGCCTTAGAAAACACACAAACACACACTTTTAGATGCATCACACACACATTCTCGTCTTTTTCAGATTCAAATAATCTCAGTTTTCTTGTTAAGAAAAGAGTTACTGTCATAGTAATATAAAATATTTGATCAATATCGTGACACAGAAATATCTTCTTCTTCCTACGTCGACGTATGTGACCTCAAAGTACGCTAAAGTGAGACTTTTAGAGTAAAAGTACAAGTTTGTTCACAGAAAAAGTCACTTTTTATTAAGTTAAAGACTTAAAGTTAAAGACATTTACTTTACTTAGCACTAAAGTCATTTTCTGATTATAAAATGTACTTAAGTTTAAGTAAAAGTAGTGAGTGAATGAATGAGTGAGTGACTTAAGTGTCTGAGTGAGTGAGTATCTGAGTGAGTGAGTGTCTGGCGATACCCGACAGAGATGATTTGATATATTGTGATATCTTTGCATCTTATGATAAATTCTAATTGATTTTGTTTCAATAAGAAAACTGTTTTCAATAAACTTTAAATAAATGTGCATCATATGTGGCGTAAATTTAAAGCTAACTTTATTCTTAGTGTAAAATACTTGTTGTAAACAGGTGGAAAAGAGAAGACAGTGGATTTTCAGGGTTTCAGATATTTGTGTGAGAAGTAACACAAAACTTCTACAGAGAGAATTTTTTTTCTTTTCCTGGAGCTCAGAGAATCTGCTCGAGTCCAGGTTTATATGGAGAAATATGTGGTGTCAGCCTGTGGAAAATAAAAAAATATGCAAAAATTATTTATAAGTCACTTCGCCTGGTGATTCCAGCACGAACACAGAATCTCATCTCAAAGCCTCGCTCCACTGATTTCAATATAAAAGTCCCACATCTGTGATTCGGCTGAAAAACGACTGACAAAACACAGGTAACTTTATAACTGGTTTAATGCTGACTCAGCAAAATCAAGGGAGGAAACATGAGTCATTAATGGAGCAGAGTGAGAGGTCTCGTCTCTCCGCGGATCTTTGCTGTTTTATGGTCTCGTTTATGATCATTTTTCTGGAGTTTCGCCAAAAACTGAAACAAAGAATCAATGTTTCTCTCTCCTGCTGTGTCTCCGTGTCTCTCGCCCTCTCAGATTAAATTGATGAGATTAAGATTTCCACACACGATCGCTCTCACGTGTCAATAACACTCTGCTCTTTCGGGGTCACCGGGATCGTCGGGGTCACATGGATCCATGTTGAGTTGTATTTAAAGTGATTCACTCCTTTGTGAGAGCATGAATGTCCTGTGATTTATCTGAGATTATATTTACAGCGTCATTGATCACAGCTGTTCGATGTTTGGTTTAAAGCCTTTAATCTAGAAATGGATTTCTTTGATTTGACTCCTGCAGCAGCAGAGAAAAACAAACACAGTCTGTGACTTAAAGCTGCGCTAAGTAAGAGTGGGAAAAAAGATAACGATAGCACAACGTGGTGAACGCTCCACCCAAAAACCACCGGAAGTCGTGCATTTTCAGTAAGTTTAGTAAATTTTCTGTAAAAAAAATGTATTCATGTACACAAGTGCGTTTTTTTTGGAAAATTTAAGTTAATTTTTTTTTTATTCTGTTAAAAAATGTTGTCAATACAATATTTTGTAACATTTTGGTAACATTGGTTGAATTAGTTACATTTCTTGATAATAATAAGACACTGTAAAAAGATTTTTTGTAACAGTACAACATTTTGTAACACAAAAAAAGTTGAAAACAAGTCAAAAAATTTAACATTACAACATTTTGTAATATTTTGGTTTTTAGTTAAAAAATATATTTTTTGGAAAATGTAATATTTTTGGGGAAATGCAACTAATATTTTTTAACATTATAACATTTTGCAACTTTCTTATTAAGTAACTTTTATTATTACGTAAAACTTTATAAATTAGTAACATTCAGTGATTTTTGTTTTATGACGATACACATTTTTTTTACCTTTTTGCTGATGGTAAAAGCAAAGTTTTACAATTCTAAAATGTATTTGTGCGATGTATTTTGTAACATCGCATAATTTCATGATCTTTTGGTGATACAAGTTATGAGTTATGCTAATTTTGTAGCACTGTTGGTCAATTAAGTACTGTAACAATACAACATTTTCAACTGTTGTTTTGCATCCATACACCATATTACTTCTAGTTTTGGTTTTGTGCACATATGGTTCATGTTTTTGCAAATTCTCTGAAAACTTATGGATGCAAACTAAATTGAGCCAGAAACCATATTACAGTTAATATTTTTACATAATCTGCAACATAACGTAACCCATACATCCCACCATCTTCTGATTCATTGTTATAGTTTTCACTTTCACTTAAAACTACTTCCCCTGAAAATGTTGAGAGCTTTTAGGATCATTAACCTCATCATATCAGTTTCATCTGATTTAGAGAAAGTAGGATTTGCTCATATTGAGTAGAATTCCTTCTCTCTCCTCACTCGGTGCCACAGGCTGCAACACGAGCCCAGAGCACGATGATGGATCCTCCCCCGCGTTTCACAGCTGAAGGTGTTCTTTTCATGAAGCACTTCACTGTTTTTCTCCAAACACTCTTTTTTGCATCATCATCGCAGCCAAAAGAAGTTATATTTTCTCTTCTGGACTCGAGTCTAAAATACATCAGTGAAAGTCACATGACAGCGGCGACAACTCACCGTTTCTTTATTGAAGCATTTAAATCTTATTTAGCTTTTGTTTTGGATTTTTGACTTTTTTCCACTTCCGATCTCCAGATCCAGCGATTTTAGTCGTTCCTGGAAGATTTCTGGAATTTCATTGTTTGTTTTGAGATATGATTATTTTACAGTTTTACACATTATAAGCGATTAAAAGATATATTCTATTTTCTTATGACATCATGAATGGGTCCATAATTACCAAAATTGAATGGCAACATACTTAGATGATCACAGAGAATTCACATGGATCTGTCAAAAAAAACTAAAACCTGGACAAAACCAGGCAGATACTACAGTACAAAAAAACACATTTCAACGTTTGTGTTTGTGGACCAAACTGAGTGATTTGACTTTATGAGCTGATTATTGCTGATAAAATACAGCAAATGAGAAGGATTAAAAAAACAAATCCCTGCACTTGGGGAAAAAGCGTTTGGCAAAAAGCACAAACTAAACTGTGCTGGACGAGAATCAACCACAGTAGACGAGTGATGGTTTGACGAGGTCAAACGCTGCCATAATGAGTCTGTCCAATCAAAGCGTTGTGGGCGGAGAGTGAGACGTTTCCCTCGACTTCCTGACACATGACAGAACACAAACCCTTCATGTTTACACTCCTCTGCCATATGTTCTCATTAGCAAAGCCAACACTTAAGCTGGGAGTGTGAATTTAATGACGTATATCTGCCGTAATGAGCAAAAAAAAAAAAAAAGATTTATTTTTAACATTCAATGACCTTTAAGCGATCTACGCCATATAACGCGGGAGGTTCTGAGGCGGCCGCAGTGCTACAATACGACGCTTCGAGAGGAAAAAAAAACAATCATGGTTTTCAGAAACCATCTGCTCTTCCCCGTGTTCGCCCATGTCGCGGGAGGAGGTGACTCGTCTGCTAACAGATGTCGGTAAATAGCTGCAGTGAAGGGGATTATGGGAATCATTGGTTTACGCCAGGTTATGATGAACTACGCCCACGTGTGTTTTAATCCTCTAATGTTCCATATATGACGAGGAAATACGTTCTGCTGCTCATTTAAAGATATTTTATATATCTATATATTATTATTAGCTGTGACTAAATAGATGGTTTTCAATAAAAAAAAAAGGGGAAGATTTCATGACTCCATTCTGTGGCATAACAATAAAGAGTAATTTAACGACGGAAACTGACTATATAAGAAGTCTAATGAGGTCCACTGACGGCAGTGTCTGGAGAGAAAGAGTGTTTTTCTTTTTCTTATTTTCACTGCCAACTCTTTCATCTGCCTCTCACTCGGCACCTCAAGATTCCTGAAGACTCGCGCGCACCATTTCCCAGCAGAGATGAGCATGGAGATAAAGTTTGGTGAGGCAGGTTTGAACAGTGGGTAATGGTTTTTAAAAAGTTTTTAACACAGAGGACGAGCCAATATGCAGATTTATGTAGAAAAAATAACAAATAAGAGTCTTTAATACACCTAAATGTACCAAGAAACAGGGAGCAGGAACACAGGAAACAGACTGGACTAAAACAAAGTGACCTGAAAGATACAAATGATGGGAAGACAGGTACACACGAGGGAAAACTGCAAAATAAAACAGGAAACAAGACACAGAAAAACTGAAAACCCAAGGTTAACGAAAACAGAACAAGAAAAGTAGTCCAATTAGAACAAAATGTCCAACAAAAATCTGGACCAGGGGTCATTTTATCATAAATTATAAATCATAAATATCTTTTACTATAGTAAATGATCCAGTTGGCAGGAGAATACAACGCCATTTTGGCAGGAAGAGACGCTGCTTCGATTTTACCTAAAACTATAAGTTATAATTGACACAGAAAAATTAAAAAGAAAACAGAACAACAAAAAAGTCTAAATGAAAAAGCAATCTCCAACAAGACGGGGGTCATGTACAGAAATGTAGAGGGCAAGTGTAGCTAAAGTGTCTTGAACAGAAGTCTCAAACCCACGGTTCAGCACAATATCACTTTATTTTTGTTTATAGATTAATTTTACATCATGTAAAAGCCTCCCCCTCCCTTGCTGGTCAGGGGAGGCTCCTCTGCCAGGCAAGGGAGGATCATTATGATTGGGCACAGGTGTGTTTAAATTGGTCTGTCATAAACCAACCTCTCTCTTTCTGCTCTGTTTCCAGGTACTGGACTTTTGTTTGTTCTTTGTTTAAGTTCTGCATTCAGACATATTTGCACATACACAGGTTATCATACACTGATCCGCACACACTGCACACATTTCCACTTTTAACATACTCACACCCCATTCTTGATTATTGTTTATTTGGTTATACTATTAGTTACAATAAAAACATTGAATTGGCCCATGCCTTACTTGTGTCCCTCATTGTTGTCATGGGCTAACAGCCAGCTTGTGTTTTTTGGGTTACTTTAGTACTTTTAAGTAATCTTGGGTTAGGTTTGTGATTGGTTAAGACATTGTTTATTGTTTAAACAGTTGTGTGGTCCAGTTGTTTAAAGTTACTTATTGTTTGTAGTTTGGCAGAGTTATTGGTTGTGTTTTTTGGCTATACTTTTGATAATTGTTGAGTATGTCGAACTTCTTGTGAGGGATAGTTGGTTTGGTATGGGCTTTTGTGGTGGAAGAGAGCAGCGAGCACATGTTTCCCATTGTTAGCTGTTAGCTGCTAGGATTAGCAACTCACATTGGGCCTTGTTCTGGGTTGTGCTGGGTGGGAGTCCTTAATGGGTAGTCTTAACTGCAGGTCCCAGCAGGGGGCTTGTGGTGTTTCTCTTTTTAGGCAGTGAACGTGGGTAGAGCATCCCTTTCCCCTTTCCCCTACATCGGCTTGGGAGTTGTGAGGGGGTAGCCTGTACCCCTATTCACACTGCTGGTTTCGAGTGCATAACACCCCATCATCAGAGACCGCAAGAAGACTAGGGTCCAGTTAGTTAGTTTTCAACTGAGTTAGGGGAATGGATCTCCTGACCTAAACCCAGACTGGCAGGAGGTGAGTTGGGATTTTGTTACTTTTTGGGAAAATGGTTGTGGAAAAATGTCCTCCATTTTGCATAATTTTGTTCAGTCTCCTTTAGAGTTGGCCTTGGATTTGTGCACTAAGGAGCAGTTCCTTGAGATAGCAGAGCATTATAGAATTAAGATTGTGGACAGGAAACACAAAGAAACAGTTAAGGATGTGTTGAAAAAGGGTCTCGTTGAAGCAGGAGTTATTAGGGAAGAGTCAGCAAGTGCAAGTTTTCAGCCTAGCACTGCTACTTTGACTTTTGAACAGCAGAGGAGCTGAGGAGTGTAAACAGGCCTGTAGCAGGCGCTAGAGGGTCACAGTTTGATGTAGCACAAAATCTTCGCTTGTTACCCAAATTTGAGTCAGATCCAGACACTTATTTTACTTTGTTTGAACGCATTGCTAATGCCAGAGCATGGTCAGACGTGGACTTCTTTGTTGCAGTGTGTTCTAACAGGTAAAGAACTTGAGGTTCTTTCAGCACTGAGTGTAGCTGATAGCCAGGTGTATGCTACAGTTAAAGCTGCAGTTTTGAAAGTTTATGATAAGTTATATATAAGTATATAAGTTATTGTACCAGAAGCGTATCGAGTTTGGTCGTGACTTGACTTTTGGTCGTGACTCTGAAAATTTTATCTCTTAAAGGGTTATTGGCAAGTACCACTTATTAAAAGTGACCGCTCCTTTCAGAACGCTCGGTTTTGTGCCTGGTCCCTTTACATGCAAATGAGACACAGGCAAACACACACCCACTTCTTCCAAGGGGTGTGTCGACGCCGGCACGCTCACGCTACCATGACAACAGTTGAACGTGAACCATGAGAGAAACATGGCCGGTGGAGGAAACATTGCGGTTCAACTAGGGCTGGACGATTGATCGATTTTAAATCGAAATCGGATTTATTTGTTTGGACAATGTTAAAAAATTGAAAATCGATTTTTCAGATTTTTCCTTTTTACAGCACTCACTCAGCTCCTGTTTCCTCTGCTCCATTCCTCTCCCCCTCCGCCCACTAGTTCTCTGACAATATCAACATGGCAGCCTGCGTGGAAAACAGCGAGGAAGAGACGTCCTACATAAGGATCAAGCCGAACACTGCCGAACTGTAAATCAGTTAAAAACACTTCGGGACAGCACCACTGATCGCCAGCGGCGAGCTGCATAAACTGCCGCTGTATGTGACTGTATCCGACTGAGTCTGCGCTCCGGTCATGGAGGACGTACTGAACAAATATTTTTAATTAGGACGCGTCAGAATGGTCAGTTATGAGCTCTATGTGACCTTTTCTTAACAATGTGTGTGTTTGTACGTCGGTGAAATACGTTCGCTGACTAAATACGGCGACCGCTGGCCGCAGTCTGATGTGAAGTGGTGCGAACACACAAACACACGTTTGCTGACTTTATCCGGCACATTAGCTTCATATACACTACCGTTCAAAAGTTTGGGGTCACATTGAAATGTCCTTATTTTTGAAGGAAAAGCACTGTACTTTTCAATGAAGATAACTTTAAAGTAGTCTTAACTTTAAAGAAATACACTCTATACATTGCTAATGTGGTAAATGACTATTCTAGCTGCAAATGTCTGGTTTTTGGTGCAATATCTACATAGGTGTATAGAGGCCCATTTCCAGCAACTAACACTCCAGTGTTCTAATGGTACAATGTGTTTGCTCATTGGCTCAGAAGGCTAATTGATGATTAGAAAACCCTTGTGCAATCATGTTCGGACATCTGAAAACAGTTTAGCTTGTTACAGAAGCTACAAAACTGACCTTCCTTTGAGCAGATTGAGTTTCTGGAGCATCACATTTGTGGGGTCAATTAAACGCTCAAAATGGCCAGAAAAAGAGAACTTTCATCTGAAACTCTACAGTCTATTCTTGTTCTTAGAAATGAAGGCTATTCCATGCGAGAAATTGCTAAGAAATTGAAGATTTCCTACAACGGTGTGTACTACTCCCTTCAGAGGACAGCACAAACAGGCTCTAACCAGAGTAGAAAAAGAAGTGGTAGGCCGCGTTGCACAACTGAGCAAGAAGAATAAGTACATTAGAGTCTCTAGTTTGAGAAACAGACGCCTCACAGGTCCCCAACTGGCATCTTCATTAAATAGTACCCGCAAAACACCAGTGTCAACATCTACAGTGAAGAGGCGGCTGCGGGATTCTGGGCTTCAGGGCAGAGTGGCAAAGAAAAAGCCATATCTGAGACTGGCCAATAAAAGAAAAAGATTAAGATGGGCAAAAGAACACAGACATTGGACAGAGGAAGACTGGAAAAAAGTGTTGTGGACGGATGAATCCAAGTTTGAGGTGTTTGGATCACAAAGAAGAACGTTTGTGAGACGCAGAACAAATGAAAAGATGCTGAAAGAATGCCTGACGCCATCTGTTAAGCATGGTGGAGGTAATGTGATGGTCTGGGGTTGCTTTGGTGCTGGTAAGGTGGGAGATTTGTACAGGGTAAAAGGGATTCTGAATAAGTAAGGCTATCACTCCATTTTGCAACGCCATGCCATACCCAGTGGACAGCGCTTGATTGGAGCCAATTTCATCCGACAACAGGACAATGACCCTAAACACACCTCCAAATTGTGCAAGAACTATTTAGAGCAGAAGCAGGCAGCTGGTATTCTATCGGTAATGGAGTGGCCAGCGCAGTCACCAGATCTGAACCCCATTGAGCTGTTGTGGGAGCAGCTTGACCTTATGGTACTCAAGAAGTGCCCATCCAACCAATCCAACTTGTGGGAGCTGCTTCTGGAAGCGTGGGGTGCAATTTCTCCAGATTACCTCAACAAATTAACAGCTAGAATGCCAAAGGTCTGCAATGCTGTAATTGCTGCAAATGGAGGATTCTTTGACGGAAGCAAAGTTTGATGTAAAAAAAATCGTATTTCAAATACAAATCATTATTTCTAACCTTGTCAATGTCTTGACTCTATTTTCTATTCATTTCACAACGTATGGTGGTGAATAAGTGTGACTTTTCATGGAAAACACAAAATTGTTTGGGTGACCCCAAACTTTTGAACGGTAGTGTATAAAATCCTCTGAGGCTGGAAGTTTGTGTAAAACACTGTGCTCCACTGTGCAGCCACCAACAGCACACTTGTCACTCCGTGTTAACATAATACCGCTCTTCCTCCCTCGCCTGCACTCTCGCATTTTATAGGGACAAGGTGGAGCTAAGGTGGAGCTCTCGAAGTGAACTGTCTGGTGGGGCGATAACATTCGTGGTAAAATGCGCATGCTGCCGTCATAAGCGCAAGGAATTCAACGTCGCGTGTTTTACCGCCTATACTTACACTAAAGGGGACCACGAAAACATGACTGAGTATTCTTTTTCCACACTTTGGCGACTGGTAGGGCCTCCAGAGTCCCAAATATAAGTATTAAAATGATTAAAAAGTTGATTTTGCATAATATGTCCCCTTTAAAACCATTTGTTATGACTGTGATATATGTATTGTATATTTTATAGGACAGGCATTCAAAGTGAATACTTGGGGCGCCCAAAGAAAATGAGGACTTTGGGTGTACAGGTGATGAGGGTTGGACCCCCTTTTAGTAGCTTTTTTGCCTGGGGTCAGAGTCAAGGATCACCTCCTAGTTTGCATAGTCATTACGTATAAAAAGTTGTAAAGTTGAATTAGCTATAAAGTCGTTGTGCAGCAGAGTAGCGTCATGCTCTGTCTTGAAACATTTTTAAACTGCACTGTACTAACTAAATAACCATCTAACCAACTAACCAACCACGATATGGAACAATACATACTTATATACAATAAAAATGTATTCATGATGCAAAATATGGACTCACTAATTAACAAAACATACACTAATAACTAATTATAACTTGATATTCAGTGGGGCTGGGGTGTGTGTTAAATGGATGGGGGAGACGCATGCGTCCTGTGAGCCACGAGTTTGAGACCTCTGAACTAACTAAAGCCACCTCGACTTTCAAATCTGCACATATGAGAGTTGAATAACACAAGACTGTTTTCACAGTCTGTTTCAGCTCTAATGGATGAAACATTCACCACACCCACACACACACACACAAACAAACAAACAAATCACATCAGTCTCTCCGCGACTCTGACTTGTTTGCTGGTCAACTACATCAAATCGCCCCCCGCCCTGCAAGTAGGACACCTCGGCGCACGGCTCCACAGCTCATAAAAATGCCCAATGAATTCACATCAGGCTGAAAGTGAGGGTGTAAATTTCTCTGTGGGTCTGACAGGAGCGACGCATGGCCTCTTAACACTCGGAGGGGGGAAAATGGATGGAGTCAAATGAAGCGGCAGTGATTATGGGAGTGATATCATCCCTGGTTAACCTTTATGTGAGGAGCAGTGCCCTGCGGTGCCCCCTGCAGGCGGTGGGAAACATTTAAAGGTCCCGTAAAGCGATCTGTCATATGTAGCGACAGCGGGAGGGGGGAATAATGTGACGCTCAAGACACTAAACAATTTTAACTTCATAAAATAAATAACAGTTTGGACTTAAACAGAAAGTGGAAATCTGATTTTTGTTAAAACCAAAGTCATAATTTCTACACGTTGATTCACGACATCATCACTTCTGTGACATGACACATAAAACATAAGTGGGAAAAAACAGACAAAGGTATAAAGTCACAGCTGCGTCTCAACACAAATATCACAGAGCTGCACTTAAGTTTTATTTGTGCCAGTTAGTGGGAGTGGATTGACTTTTGTTTGTGGAGATCACAGACATGAGAAACTACTGCGCTGAAAGATTTAAAGACTGAAGAGCAAACAGAGACAGTCGACCCCAGTACTTGAGCCAAATCCACACACACAGTTTTTTTAAGTGGACAAAACAAGGTGAACCTAAAAAGCTACACGTTTTAAATGAAAAAAATAAATAAACAAAAGTCTCTAAAAAAAACTTTTAGCTTCTTAAACATTTTTTTAGATTTGACCACATTAGCCGCTAGCTAGCCGACTTTTAACTGTTTTCACTGAAACCTTACTCAAATGAGTTGGAACGTAAAGAGTAGATTCTTTTTATGTACTAATAAACCTGTTGAAACCTCTGGATCTTTTAGCTGCTAACACGTTTAGCTAGCTAACTAGCTAGTCTGATAGTCAGTTGTGACAGATGCCAGCTTCTGTTTGTGACTTTTTTATTTTTTACCAGAGAAACCTGTTCAAACCTGAGAGTCTGTTAGCTACTAACACATTTAGCTACCTAGCCACTATATATATATATATATATATATATATATATATACATATATATACATATATATATATACATATATATATGTATACACAATAAATATAATATAATATAAAATATCAATACTGTATAGAGTGTACATCTCTACTGTATACATGTTGACATTTATATTAGGGACATATAAATGTCATTTAAGTTTACTTAGCTTTACGTTGACTCCTGTTCATTTCTTTATTATTCTTATATATTTCTATGCTTGTTTCATGTTCTTTGAATAGTAGCAGCTGTAACACAAGAATTTCCCCTCGGGGATCAATAAAGTATTCTGATTCCAATTCTGAAAAGGGGATGTAAAGTTGGGAATACAATACACATTTAAATACAATAAAACTAAATAATAAATTGCATTTCGATCGTTAACAAAATTAGATTCTACCATGTTAGTTACAAGCTACTGCTTGCGAATGTTTTGGCTTTTTCTTAAAAACTTCACTTGGGCTATGGAAAGGTTGAGATATGTATTGAAATTAAATAAATCTTGATATTTCAATTATTACTATATAAATATTTTAGCTGGTAGCTAGCTAGGGTGAGATTCTACCATGTTACACAGCTACTGTTTGCCACAGTGGAGTTTTCTCCAAAAATACACAAACGAATCAGAAAATCTACTGTATCTGTATAAGTTTTTATCATATAATGCCAACCTTGATGGTATTTTAGCTGGCAACATGTTTAGCTAGCTAGGGTGAGATTCTAAATGCCAAATATTATAAATTATTATCGTTCTTGTGAAAATGGCGCTGCCCGAGCAGCTGCTGCTTACAACGGCTCACCCTTCTTTCTTACTTTTTCTCCTTTTTTATCCTTTTTTCTGGTGTGTTTCACGCATTTTCCTTAAAATGGTCAAATCCTGCTGCCACCACGCGCACAATGATACCACTTTTACACAAGTTAACAAGTTTGCGCAAAGGACATTGAGTTTGTTGCGGTGGGCATCCGCCCGTATAACATCCCGAGGGAGTTCTCACATGTGATTGTGTACACAGTCTACATCCCTCCCACAGGCGATGCAGCCGCAGCGTGAGAGGCTGCACAGCTCAGTGTCGGCACTGCAAACGGAACACCCAAACTCTCTCCTGCTCATAAATGGTGATTTCAACCATGTCTCGCTTTCCCCCTTTTTCCCCACGTTCACAAAGTACGTGAAGTGCCACACCCGGGAGAACAAGACGCTGGACCTCTTATATGCAAATATAAAGGGTGCGTACACCTCTGCCCCCCTCCCTCCACTTGGCCGCTCTGATCACAACCTGGTGAGGAGGCAGCGCACACAGAAAAGAACTGTAATGATGTGGAATGAAGAAGCCAAGGAGAGGTTGAGAGACTGCTTCGAGAAAACAATCTGGGAGACTTTCTCTGATGGTGATAACATCGACGGCTTCAAGGATTGTTTCACAGATTACATAAAATTCTATGAGGAGAAAGTCGCACCAACCCACAGGGTGCGGTGCTTTGCCAACACCAAGCCATGGGTGACCCCTCAACTTCAAGTCCTGCTGAACAAGAAGAAGAGGATGTTGTCCAGCTGAAAGAAGTCCAGCGGGAGCTCAAGCAGGCGATCAGAAAGGCTAAGGACGTCTACAATAGGAAACTGGAGGAGCAGATGGGGCAGAGCAGGACGAGGGATGTGTGGAGAGGCCTGAGGAACATCACAGGTCATGGACAGAGGGGAGCCAGAGTCACAGCAGGGGGGGACCAGCGATGGGCCACTGAACTGAATCAACACTTCAACCGATTCGATCGGAGGACGCAGCTGGCTGCATGGACCACCGACTACCTCACCAACAGACCACAGTATGTGAGGCTGCAGGAGTGCAGGTCTTAGGTGGCCATCTGCAGGGCGCCTCAGGGGACGGTGCTCTCACCGTTCCTCTTCTCCCTCTACACCTCAGACTACACCTACAACTCCAGCAGCTGTCACCTCTAGAAGTTCTCCAATGACTCAGCCGTTGTTGGCTGCATGTCTGAGGGGGACGAGCTGAGTACAGGTCGGTCATCAAGGACTTCGTGGACTGGTGTGAGAACAACTTCTTGTGCTTGAACACCGGAAAGACGAGGGAGATGGTGATCGAAAAGACCCCACCACACCCCACCATCGAGAACACACTCCACCCACTGCACCTCACTATGGAGGGGCTTGGCAGCTCCTTCAGTGGCAGGCTCCGGCACCCTCAGTGTAGGACGAAGCGCTACCGAAAGTCCTTCATCCCCACTGCTGTTCGGTTATTTAACACCTTGTCGTAACTGTCCACTCACTTTATACTTACCCCCGATACTTACTCTATATTAGAGTGTAATTTTTTTCTTTTTTACTTTTTATTTTTTGTAATTTTCTTACTATTTTATTTTATTTTATTTTATTCTCATCTCTTAACTGAGCTGTTGTGAATGTGTGTTTCGCCTTGCAGCCTTGCAGCGAGAAGACCCGGGTTCGAGCCCCAGTTGGAACAAGGGCCTTTCTGCAAGGAGTTTGCATGTTCTCCCCGTTTGTCTCTATCTGTGTGCGTGGCCCTGCGATGGACTGGCAAACTGTCCAGGGTGTACCCCGCCTATCGCCCGATGGAGCTGAGATTGGCACAGCACCCCCCGCGACCCTCTGGTAGAGGATAAAGCGGATAGATGATGACTGATGATGAAAAACTTTTACAAAGTGTCAGTTTCTTCTCTTTCTGTTTGACAGCCACTGTAACTGAGTCATTTTCTTAGGACTCTCACTCTGTGATTGTAGATGCAGATAATGTCATAATCCCGGCAGCCTCACACATTGCCACAAATTCACACTCATTTGCTATGCGGAGAGCACTGCTGAATTCATACGCTCATAGGCGAGGATGAAAGATGCGCTGGGAACTTCGCAGTGAAGGCTGCGGTGAACCTAACTGGGAGTCATCCGTCTTACTGTGCATGAATTACACCATTAATTCTGTTCAAGTCGACATCCTGCAGGAAACTGGTGAGTCGGGGTTTAGGTAACAAATGGCAGAAGTCTGCCTTTTCTGTGACCTTTGAGGGAATCAAATGAAATATCAATTTCAAAGAGTGATTCAGTGGATTAAAGACCCAGTTGAGCTCCTGTAAATTTAACTCGATTGAGAATGATTTCACGGCCAGATTTGATTTGTGTCTCATGCAGTTGATGTGATTTCTCAATCAGACAGAGCAAAGAGAAAGGTTATTCCAAAGAGCAGACTGTCACACTGCACCGGGTGTAAACCGTGCACACTTCCTCACCCTCCCCTCCACGCTCTGACACACACACTTTACACCTCTCTTTCATCACCATCCTCCCGCACAAACCCCCTGAGAGATCGGACATAATGTCATTCCACATACGGTAAAACATAAAAAAGGGAAGAATCACTGCTGGGCACAGCGATGAAAAGGGAGCCAAAGATGAGGGCATATGGATAGTTATGTCATTATCTGCCCATTTCCTTCGGTCCCCACTGTGAATCCCACATCGCTAATTCATCTCTGTGCCCTTGCCCAGATCCACAGAGCAGATTTGGTTAGCGGCGGGGGGTCACTCGCCTCCGAGGCGAAGTCCACTGAGGAATCCTGTTGGCACCGGGGCCGAGCTGCAGAGTCCTGCTGAGGAGGTTTGTTTAAGCAGCGTCTCACTGTATTACCCAACTTAATGGAGACTCCTGTTCCTGGCCCAGCCCCTCAGCTGCTCGTGTATTTACATGTGGTTATCTCTGTGTCAATGTCAAGCACAAGGCGACACAGCGGGGCTGTGGCGAAGTAAAAGGGAGCCAAGACTAACACTGGACAAAGAGCAAATCTCATTCATCAAGCTGGTGACACAATTCACAGATGCATCCAAATGTTTCAGGAACATCCAACATTGTCTCTGCTAATTATCTAAGACACGTCCTATGTACTGTTGTGTCCTAGAAGTAAAAATAGCCACTATGGTGACCTTAAACCCAACTGCTATACAAGCTACCAAAGATTTAGCCTCTGGGGAAAAGGGACATTTTTTTTGGGCGGGGCATCCTGTGAAGACGGCAGATATCAGGGCAAGGACTTTTGTTTTTACTTCTCCGTTAATGGTTTAGACTCCGACCAGCAACACAAGATGACAGAATGGAGTCGTAGCGATGCCGAAGATCAATAGTATCCATCAAGGGACTGCAAGAGAGGGGGCGGAACGACAACTGGGTGGAGCTGTATGCAGGGGACGTGACTTCAAGTGGTCCAAATCAAAGAGAACCACACGAGAGGTCAGCAAATTAAAAAGGATAAAACTGATTAGGATCACACGATAATGCAAACTGTTGGGGCGACTTCAAGTTGTCCAACTCACTTGTAGTTCCACTCAGTTAAAGTTACGACCCTTCTCTCTAATTTCTTTCTCCACAATCGGCGTGTTTGGATCATCTCAGTGAACATCTATCTACGCATAAACGCCACCAAACAAACTAAAAATACAGGTGTTTCTGTTGGTATGTTCCACCTCATAAACGGATGTTGAAGTCTTGATAAATCTCAATCTCATCAGGCAGATTAGCCTGGATCTTTACTGAGGTTAAGAAGAAGGCTTCGCATTATCGAAAAACTACAATTTCCAGGAGTTCGAAGGCAGTGTTGCCAAAACTATTTACACAAGACCATTTTTTTAAAAAGATCTCTCGAAGGGTTGCATAACTGATATTTGATTTGGCAGTGACTTTTACGCCGGATGTCCTTCCTGGCACATTAATCTGGACTTGGGACCGGCACCAGAAGTACCCCGAATGGGGCCCTCTGTGGTTGGGGTGTCCAGTTAATCGAATCAATGGGGATTGGGTGCCTTGCTTAGAGGTAACAGAGCTCTTGAAATGGCAACCCTCCAGTTACAAGCCAAGTTTCCTTTCCACTAGACTATTGGCTGACCCTTAAAGATACCCAACTATTGTGACCCAACAATACATCTACATACAATCGCACAAACAGCAAACAAAAAGAGTGCAAATTTACTTGGTGACATCTAAACAATTCTACCAACAATTTTCTGGGATTGTCTGCTCTGAAGTTGAGTTGATTTTCTTTTCTTTTTTTATGATCCAGAACCCTCAGGTGTGTATCCTTGATTTATTCTGACTTATTTCAAAAACACTAACATAAAAAAGTTTGCAGCTTTGCCTCCAGAGTCTTGATTCGAGTCACGAATCTTTAAAAAAAAACGAGTCCTACAAACAAACACTGTTTGGTTTACAAGTTTGTTTGTGTTTGATTGATATGTCTGTTTCTCCAGCAGCAGCAGCAGCCTCTTCACACTTAGCTATGCGTGCGGCGGCCTCTTCTGCCTCCGTAAGCAGAATGGCAGAGGAACGCTAAGAGCCTGAGGAACGCCGCCCAATCTTTACATCTGTGCGAGCGCAAACCTGTGATGTAACACCGGGCTTTTTACATTCAGCTGACATTCCTCTGCAGCTACTTTAAGACAAAAAAAATGCACACTGAGTCACCGCACACTCGTGGTTTTATTCACCTGCCTCTGGCTGCACGTTTGGTTCAGGCTGAAAAATCTTCAAATTGAAGCTTAGAAAGAAAAAGATGGATATTTGGCTCTTGCCAGTGGACTCTCCTGTCAGGGAAACATTCCTTTTAAAAATGAAAGGGTTGAAGCACAGATCAGGTTTTTCAACGGCGCAGGGAGCGAGGACATGGCGATGGGTCTCTGCCTGGCTTAAACCACTCCCTTTAGGTGGGGCAGAACTTTCCTGGTTTTTAACACTTTAGGGTCAAACAGTCTGCAATGACATGTCTAGTGCGGTGACAATAAAAACACTCGCTACTTTCCTTCTGGAGACCGGAGTTTTTAACAGTAAACCGAGGCTCAGCTAAAATATGATTTCTAAAAGCAAATATATATTATATTATACTCTTTTTCTCGATGTATATTCTGAAACATGATTGTCATGGATTAAGGCTCAACTAAGAACCTGCTCACTGTGGACATATTTAGTGAAGGTAAGGCCTTAAATATGATCACATTGGTCTTCATTTTAGCTTCCTCATACCTGCAGATACTAACTCTCCTACTGTAGATGTTTATCTGAGGAAGCTAAACACACGGCGCCGCCGCCGACAGACGAGATGTAATCGTGTAGTTTTCCCTCCGTAATCTTCTTTGTCCTGTGACAGACTACAGACGACCACAGATTATTTCACTCATATCACAACTCATAATCCCTGTGGCACACAAACAACAACAAGGAAATGCTGTTTGGCGAAGATACAAAGCAGATCATCTCTAATGTGATTATACAGTATCATATATCTGTCCTCACACGGCTGCCGAGTCACACTTAGCTCGCCAAATGCTAATGGGTACTACAGCTAACACGTTTCCACAACGGAGGACACTTTGTCACTGTGGAAGAGATTTCTGACGAGCAGATCACATTCACACTTCAACAAGCTCTGGGTTTTTTCATATTCATCAGAGACTGAACCCTAAATCTGCAGCCACAGTTTAAATAAAGAGAAGATAAATGAAATCATGTCACAGATTTATTCTGTAAATAAACGGTCAGATTTGTGGATGTTGTTTTGCAGTCACAAAGCAGAGGAAAGTTCTCTTTGAGGAAAAAGCTCCTTTCAACTTTTAAAACATGTCTTTATGGTGATAAAACTCAATGTACAGAGTAATCGTGATTGTCTTTAGTATAGGTGAGAATCACTAAATCAATATTTTAACCCATCCTTACTCTTTAGGAATGATCTGATTTAATATTCAGTATCAAAGATTGTCTGACAAGGAATTTTCTATCTATTTTTCGATTGACAAATGAACAACATAATCTGATAGAACCCCAACAACTCTTAAAATCTCACAAATGCATGACTAACTTTCTTGAACCGTGACTATTTTCATAATGGATTATTAAGTTGGGTGTGTTTTTTTTGCAGGTTATCAGATATTCCAGCTTCTTAATTGTGAATATTTTCTGTTGGAAAATGGGATCAGTTTGGGTTTGGTTTGTCATCATCATTTCCAGGTTTGACAAACACTGATCAAGGTTTCTTCTTAACATTTTCTGACATTTTCTGGACCAAAGAACTCATGGATTGATCGATTATGGAAATAGTGACAATGTACAAACTAAATAAAGAGCAGAATTCACACCCACTCAGTAGATTTTAACTCCTTTCACATTCATATTACATGTTATTCGGGGGCCGGTACAAAATTGTAGAGCAGCCTAAGAATAGTTTTGCAACATTCCAGAATGTTTTAAGTCAATTTGATGCCAAATTTCATAAAACAAAATCGTGATGACTTTGCTGCTGAAACGACTCAAAACGCTGTAGTACATATGACGCTGTAACGTTACAAAAAAGAGGTTTTACACATTAGATAAAGAGGACAGAGGAAAGAAAGTCAAATGACGTCTAACTGTACTTGACAGGAATGTGACGTCATCGTTTTCCTAAAGTGGCGTATTCTCCAGCTACACGGAAACGGGAGGCCGGCCTTTTGAGATTTTGTCTCCGGTTTTCAAAAAATATCAGGTGTCCAACAAAAAGGTATACGTGTTCAACTAAACCCGTCTCCGTGTAGACAGCCTCCAAGTCTGGACGAAAAAGAGAACACAGTTACCCAGAGTCGACACTTTCTTGTTTCTAGCTTCATTTGTTTTTGTATAATCCTGCTCGAACCCAGGCAAACAAACGTCATGAAAACATAACCTCAAGTCCTCACCGACGTCACGGGCGAGTGAATCACTCAGCGTTAGCTCACAGACCGAGCGTCCGACAGTCGCAGAGTAACGAGCGCTTTGTGTTGGACGTTATCTTTCCCCTCCTCGAGGTCAAGGACAGAGACACAGTGGCGAGTGCTGTTGTTTATGTGCCGCTGTGAGGACAGAACAGTGATTCTAATCTAATCTGAAACTCCTGATAAATGTCTGCGAAACTCTCGTTTCAGTCGATACGACGCAGGACAGGAGGCGGACGCCGAGACGTGGGTGAAACCACGGTTTAAAAGCAAGAGGAGAAACTGGAACTTACTTTCTTCACACACACACACACACACAGAAAAAAAGTATCCTAAATAACCTAATAAGCCTCATATAAAAAGTGTTTTCTAAGAGTTTTTCACCTCAGGAGTTCTCTGAAGGGATAAGAAGCTCGGAGAGCGTCTTTTATCTTTAACAGGATTTAACGCTGTGAGAAGAGAAATTCTTAGGAAAAAAGTCATAAATCTAAAGAATTGTCTGAGGATTTTCAACACGAGGAGCAGAGTTTTTGTGAATTGTGCTTCAGGAGCAAACCACGGCCTCTGTTATCTGGAGGAAAAAAAATGAACAGAAACAGGAAACGGAAAGAAAAACTTGAGGAAAATAACGGGTTTTAAAAATAGACCCGAGTACATTTAAATTCACAAACTCTGATATTGTTGTGGACATTTTCCAAACATGTACAGACCATAGATGTTCATTTTCCAGTAGATTTAATATCTTACACGTGTATATACTGTATATACACGTATATATATACATATATGTATATATACATATATACACACATATATACGTATATATACATATGTATATATGCGTATATGTACTGTAAATATGTGTATATATATGTACTGCACACACACACTAAGGGGGTGTAAAACCCTACTCACACATAAAATATTGTGATCATTCAATAATGTGATCATTTATTGTTTGTATCCATATTGACATATTTTTGGTGGTAGTTTTCTGAAAGTGGTTTTGTGTTGTAGTTCGGCCTCCGACCACTAGTTCGCAGCATGTTATTGAGCCATTTGACTTCTCCTCCTACTCCTCTTAATACACAAAGAAAATTGTACGTTTTGCATCATTATGAGTATTACAAAAATCCCAATACCTCACATTTCTTAATAATATCCCACCATGTCGCAATCTATTGTGTCATCACCACAGACTCGTGACTTTTATCACGGCATCACATGAAGCTGCATACTGACTTGCTCTGACCTGCTGAAGGATGTACCGGCAGTGAGTAAAGCGTCTCTCAACTCTATGACATATACTGTTTATGTATGTCGACATACTGAATTTCCAGCAGGTTTATTTCATCGTGCGTCTCCTTAAGAAAAACCCACCATCCCTCCGTCCAACCTTCATCTCTCTCTCTCTCTGTCTTTCAGCCTCCACTCGTCTGCTTTCATCTCGTCGCTCATTCCTTGACTCGTCTCCTCGTACGCTCCCGCTCTTCCACCCTCCAAACCCCCGTCGTCTTTCATCTCCGCTGTCATCCCTCCTCTCTGGCTCCGTCTCTGCCTCCTCGCGTCCTCATCTTTTTCTCTCTATTGCTTATATTTCACTTTTTACTCATCTTTTTTTTTTTTTACACTTTATTTATTTTTCCCTCCTCCACCCTCCTGACCTTTACTCTCTGCTTCTTGTTTCCTTCCTTTGCTGTTTCCTTCTCTCTTTTGTACCTTATTAGCACTTGCTTCCTCTTTCCTTCATTTCCTTCCTTCCTTCCTCCCTTCCTGTCTCCTCTGCTCTGTCAGTCAGTGGAGGGTAAATAAAGAGGAGGTTATGAAGACCGTCCTGTCTGAACTCCATCCATCACACTGTCACTTCATAACCACAGCTGTGTGTGTGTGTGTGTGTGTAAGGAGCTTTAAAGCTGTAGTACGTAACTGTTTAAATGTTAATAAATGTCCACTACATTCAAATTCTTTGTCTAATAATCACACAATGCTGATTAAAATCGGTTCCACACAACATTCCAATTAATTGAAGAGAAACTCATTTTAAATCACGCCTAATTAGTGCTGCAAAATGGATGGAAAATTCCCTTAAAATTCAATTTTATGGGAATTTTTGCAACTCTACGACTAATGCATGCGACGCAGGAGCAGATGCAAAGCTCTAATAAAGCGAGACATTGGCAAACAACTGCACTAAATAAAAATACAGTGTGAATTCTCCTGCAAACAAATATAATAAATAAATACACAATCACATTTGAATGATGATCACACATTTGGCTCCCAATCATGAAAAAGTGAGTTCTACCAACAGATTGCTAGGAAAATAAACTTCTCCCCTAAACAGCAACTACACACCTGGACCGCACAGCTCTAAGTTTTAAATCCTGGTCATTTTAAATCCTGGTCAATTTAAATCCTGGTCAATTTGTACGTTATTAAATATCAACATTGTTGTGTTGTCTGTCAGTAACTCTGTGTTGGACTGTTGTGTTGTCCTTGACAGGTGTTTCTTAAAAAGGAGACCCTGTATCACTATAACTCACTATTCTTCAGCCAGGTCACTTCTGCACTTCTGCTTTCCCCTTTATTCATTTGAGCAGCGCCACCTTGAGGAGACATGAAGTAGTGACGCCAGAGGACTGACACTGGCAGACACCGTTTACTTAAAATATGGTTGTATGGATTATCGTATTGCACGACGGTATATCACCAAATCAATATTTTAGATAAGAGTATCTAAAACATGTATTGAGGACTATTTCTGGACTTCTACAAGAACTACTTTTAAAAGACTGTGGAGTGCTGTGGATGTGGAAAGTGTCTCCACACACAGAGAAAGAAAGAGAAGCTGCCATTCGCACAACATCGTGGCAGAAAACAAAAATAAAAACAAGCGGAGCTGAACTGATCCTGTGTTCACCTCAGCACTAAACTAGAAAAAAAAAGGAAGGATCGGGGATGTGTACCAGAGTGGAAAAATAGTGCAGCAGCAGCAGCATGAGGAGGAGGAGGAGCAGGAGTGTGTGTGTGTGTGTGTGTGTGTGTGTGCAGGAGGTAATCTTTCACCATGATAGGTAGGAGGCTGTTGTCTCCACTGGGGCCCAGAATCTGTTTAGTTAGATACTGAAGGTCCCATCAAACAGCCTCTGGTGACTGTGCTGCCTGTCACAAACACTCTCCTGCAATCACCGCAGCTTCTCCTCATCTCTCTCACACACACACACACACACACACACACACCTACACCTCCTTTATCCAGGATTCACTCAGAACATGTCAGAGTTTCCTGGTCATGAAGCAGCGGTGGACAAATGGTGATTGTCACTTGTGGAAGAACGACAGACATGAACAGCAGACACGCAGCTGCCAATTAAATTAACCTCCTCCTCCTCCCATTGACTCACAGAGAGGGAGGGAGAGGATTAGTCGGGCAATTCAGTCGAAAAAAGAAATAATTTGAGGGGATTTTTCACAGCACTGATTCTTGGACTGGTGGCTAAATTCCATAATTGGCGCTTTGGCTCCAAAGCTTGAAAAACCTGCAGCTGTGTGTGAAAAACACAACTCAATTTTCAATTAAATGTCCACACGACCTGGTGCCTGAGCGTTTTTATCCAGGGTTCCCCCACACATTGGTTGACATCGAATTCAAGGACTTTCCAGGACCAATTCCACCCATTTTTCTGGCTTTCACGATTCTTTTATTCGCTGACGATACACTCCTGTTTATAACCGCTCCCCAAATATTGCAGAATATTTAAGAGGTCTTGCGGTGAAAAATCCAGTATTATATTATCAAGGTTCCCACATCACTTTGCACTTTGTTGACATCAAGTTCAAGGACTTTTCAGGACCAATTCCCCTCAAATTCAACGTCTAGAATGTGCTGACACAGCTAAGGACGGGGGGACAACTTTTAAAGAGCTTGTCTTCAAGCACGACCTAAATATCAACTTCACTTCTTTCTTGCACAAAATTCAAGCACTTTCAATGGCCCGTTTCTATTTAGGACGATTTTCAAAAACTTTCAAGGGCCTTGAAATTTTCGTTTCCCCAAATTCAAACTTTCAAGGATTCTTAGGACCCGTGGGAACCCTGAGCAGTGGGAGACATTTACCTAAATATCAACTTAACAAAATGCACAAATGCACAAAATTCAAGCACTTTCAATGACCCGTGTGTATTTAGGGCCATTTTCAAAAACTGATTTTTTGGTTTTCTTCTTTATTTGAAGAAAAAAAAAACAAAGGTGTTTGATTCAGTTTGATTCCCAGCTCCTCTCGTCTACGTGCCGATGTGTCCTTGGACAGGAAACTTAACCCCCACTTTGCTCGTTAGGACTATGCTGGCCGCATATGAATTAGTATGAAATGGTATGTATATGCAGATGAATGGGTGTGAGTGAATGGCAAAACTGTAGTATTCATCAAGACCAGAAAAACTAATACAGACTAAATATACACCATTTACCATCAATTATCTCTGAAACAAAGCTTTTAAAAAACCTGTATTTTCCAGTCTCATTTGGAGACTTCAGTAGAAAATAAATCCCTGATTTATTGGACGTTTGTGTGACTTGTGGCTAAATTCCATAATTGGTGCCTGTTTCTTGTCTCGGCTCCAAAAAAAAAAAAGGAAAAACAAACACCCACGGCCGCTTCAGTGTTTGATCAACGAGAAGAAAATCAAACACGAGTGTGAGGAGTGAAGAAGAAAGAGAGACGGGGTTCATTTAGAGTCTCTGTGAGCAAACTGTGACGAGCTGGATTTTTAAAGGCTCATTTCAATCAATTCAAACACAAACACATGGATGGTTTGGTTTTATTCAGCTGAAGGTAACATCAAGTATTTGTGGATAATGAGTGTACATGTACTACATGTACTGTTACTGACGTAACAACATACCGGCAGAAAACCAATGCTCTGTATGGATTGTTGTCGGCTCTCAAAAGCGGCAAAGACGGCATCGCGTTGAGTAAAATGTGTGCTCTGCCGACAGAATGCTAAGAAATGAAATAGCAGAGCTGCTGCTGTTCCTGCACTAAACGGCTCCCAAACGTACTAGTCAGTTTGTACTTTATTACAAATCGAAATAAACAACTTTTTGGAGTTTATGAAAGTGAGTCCCTGCCTGAAATGAGACAACATAAGAACATTTTTGACAAACTAAGTGACTGCTGTTACTGTTCAGCACACAGAGGCTCCGCCTGTCTGTTCTTCTACTTATTGCACCAAGAGAGAACAGTTGTGACTCTCAACACGGTGGACAAGAGTAATGAGGATAAATAAAATAAATAAAAGAAGGGTTGAACATCTGCGGTGCCATGACAACGGACCCCCCGCTGTTGACGAGGAGCCGCTGGTGATATTAAAAGTTTGTGGAACAAGTGGTGATTTTTGTTGACTGCTGTTTCCAAAACTGTCAGAGTGAAGCGGGAGGTCACATTCTGGAGCCGGAGACATATGTTTGATTAGTTTTAATCACCTTACTGCTAAATTATACACCACAACGTCAGGGATTCGGGGCTTTTTTTCGGGGAGTAGAATATCTTTATAAAAACAGCATTTAGAGCTCCTCAGTGGTGTAATTTTCAATTTATGAATGAATAAGTACTTGAGCATTTTTAATAGGTGGATGAGTTGGTTGAATTATTTTTAAGCCTGATAATTGCTAGCTTTTGAAAAATCCAATTTATTTCATGTTCAAAAAGGTCCAGTGTCTAAAATTAAGATTTTGCCAGAAATGTAACATTAAATATTGATGCAGATTATTTATTTTAATACATGTAAAATAACCTGATTGTGTCAGTCAGACGTTAAAAATGTTAATTCAGTTACACTCGGAGAAGCTTTGATGAAAAACAACGGCATTAAACACATCACAGCTGATCAAACAACACGTTAATCCTGACTTTAATCAGTTTGTGACCAGTTTTAGAGGTCATCAGACAGAGGATTAGATCTGCATGTCATCTTGAGGACTGAGCTTCGCGTCAGACTGGACACGTCTGTCCTGATGCTGCCTAGTGTTCATTCATGCATTCATTCATTATTTATCATTTTAGTTCAGGGGGGCACAAACAGAACAATCCAGTTTCAAGTGGACCGGACCAGTTAAATAACAGCATAATAACTTAAAAAAACAACAAGAACTCCTCGTTTCTCTTTGTTTGTATCTTTTAAAATAAGTTAACCATTTAACGTGTGCTTTAAAACTTTGTGACGTGATGGGAGCTCTGCTCGCACTTTATCTCTCGTGGAAACGTCTGCAGAGAAGAAACTGCTGGACACAACGTGGCGAGTTTCGTGAACCATTAAATTCGAGGAGCTCTGGATCCTCGCGATACTTTCGCATACAGAGCTCCCAAATTCAGCGGTTAACGAAACTCGCCACGTTGTGGGCGGCTCCACACGGTGATGTTGTGAAACCGCAAGACGACACAAAAATAATGTGTTTCCACCAAGTGTCCGAGAGTCTGGACACTGGCGAGTATGAGACTCTATTGTCATTGTGTGATAGACAAATTCACAGTCACTAATAGCTGGAACTTCTACCAAAGTCATGCTGTGGGCAACCAGTTAACGTCTTGTAGTGTTTTTAGACTGTGGGAAGAAACTGGAGAACATGGAGAACACGCATGACCAGGTCCCAAACCTGGGTCTTTTTGCTGTAAAGGCAACAGTACTGGCCACTACACCCCCGCGTGTGCCCCCTTTGACCAAGTATATTCAAGTAAATTCCATCAAATCAACTCATCACAGGAACTTCTTCACTACAAAACGTGACAACACAAAAACTCAACAACACACCGTGATATAAAGTCACGTGTTTAAGGTCAATGTTACGATCTGATGAGAGAGAGAGCGTTTCTATGTTTCAAGTCTGAAACATCACAACAACGGCGACAGAATCAGGTTCTTCATTCTGCAACAACAATCGTCTCAGCTCTCACACTGCATATATATAATCACACGTTCATAAATATGACAACAGCAATTCTTAAAGAAAGTCATATTCAGTTACAGCCTGAGGCAAACGCGCGCGCGCACACACACACACACACACACACACACACACAAGTAATCATGAGACATAAATATTACAGCAGTGTCAACTTATTCATAAAATGTTGACGGCTGATATAAAGAAAACCTTTTTTTTATTATTCAGAAAAAATAAAACAGGAGGAGATTTACTGGGTTTGTTTTTCACCAAAAAACAATGAAGAATAAATAAAAAACAAAGACAGACATAAACTAAGATTTAAATGTTTAAAAAAATCTTCATTGAAGGTTTTACTTAAAGAAAATGTATTCATTTGTACAAATTCAGGATAAAAATGAAAGCAGTGGAGTGAGTGAGTGAGTGAGGTAAAGTAACACGGAGGGTGAAGCAATATTCTAAAGGTCGGTGCGGGTAAAGAAGGTGATGAAGGGGTGAGGGTGTGATTACATTAGCTTTGCTCGCAGTGCAAACGTTCTAAAGACGCTGGACCGAGGTTTTTGACCTGAATCAGTCTGACGACGAGCAAAGACCGAGATTATTGCTTTTTTCTTCTCCAGCAACGACGGACAGACGGACGGAGAATCATTTCCATTTCAATCTCTGCAATATTACTTTAGCTGCCAATCACACACACACACACACACACACACACACGTGTGTCCCGAGTTGTGATATGAATGTGATGTGATGTGAAGCCACATAAATGTAAATGTCTGATGATACGTGTCGTAACACTGATAATCTCAGTGTAAATAAATGACAAAAACAGGAGGTGAGCCACAATATTCAAACATCAATATAGATATCGCTGTTTCTGAGACACAAAAATATCAAGGTTTATCGAGGTTTATTCAACGACTTGAGGAGGAATATGACATTTTTGTGATTCTTTGTGCAGCTCTACTGCATATGTACTATACAATCAATGGTATTTTCAGTAAAAATACAATATATTAAACAGTTTATTTGTTTATATGAAGGATTATCATCAATATTGCAAAATTGTTGTATAACTATGAAAAACATAGTAATTTAGCATTTCCTGGTACAGGAACATCATTGCTCACAGGATCTCTATGTTCTTATGTGTAATAAAGTCTCTGTATACATTAGTTTAACATGTAAGCGAGTAAACGCACTGAAATGTACTTGTATATATGTTATAAATATAAAGGAGCATCCAAAGAAAAATGTGTAAACGTCATAAAAAAAAAACTGTTCATGTACTTTGAAATTGACCTGTTTCAGTACTTTATCGTCATTTTTTCATTGAAAACTGTCATTTCAATTGTTAATAGTAAGTCCAATATTCTCAATTGTTTACTTTTAGAAGATTTATTTAGAGGATTTTGAAGCCCCTCCCCCTCCATATCCATATCTTGTCATTAAAAATACCTCATCACCTGACATAAGTTTGCGTTAAACTCTCCACAAGGCGGCGTGTACTAAGGGTGACATCTAACGGTGGGCGGGGCCAATCTTAGCATATAGGCAATAAAAAAACAAAAATACAGTCATATGAACACACTAATGGGCATCATATCCAATTCCTGACAATAAACGTTACATAAACGTATGGTTCCTACAGAAAAAGTGAAAGGAGCGTTATTTTAGAAGCTTCTAGAACAGTGGTTTCTAATCCCGCTGTCCTGCATGTGTTGCATGTTTTCCTGCTGATTTCATCAAATTTCTGTCATTAAATTTTGAGATATTACTGTAGATGCAGGAGAAGACTGATCCGTATGACTGTACTTTTTTTGCCTTCTGGAACTTGAAACTTGAAGTTTTGAGCATCGAAAAGGCCTCCAATGATTGGCCAGATTTCATGGTAACATAGTTGTGGGTGTCTCCAGATGTTACCAAATATAGTTCTTGAAACGTGTACAAGTCCCAGGGTTCATTTCTTTTTATGTGTGAACTTAAAATTCCACTGAACGACTCACTCACTCTCTGACCGCCTCGACCCACTAAGACGAGATGTTCAGTCAGTTTTTATTAAACTGATGAAATGTGGTGAAACTGTGGGGCAGCTGCAGAAACAGGTAACCAGGTCTGGGATTCTGTGGTTCTGAGCTCAGGAGGATCATGAACGGCGTTTAACAGCTCCTGCTGTCGTCGTGCGGCAGGTTAGAGAGAGAGCAAGAGAAAGAGAGAGGGAGCTGAGGGCAGCCAAACCGCCAAGTGCTCGGTGCCAGAGGGAGGAACACTCAGGCACTTATTTATGTATGCATGTGCATGTGCATGCTGGGAAAAGCTTCACAAACAGATGCTTTTACTGACTCTATAGCATAAACTGCCTCGCCGCGCCGCACAGCGCTGCATTTATGTCTGCTTTTATCTCCTCCAGGCTCTTGTTCCCTAACAGCAGGCTCCAACACAAGACGCCGGCGTTAATCCTCAGCACTGCTTTAAACTTTTATAACCAACTTAAATCGTTTGAGTCCAAATATAAAGTAGCCAAAAAAAAAACTGATTCACACATGAAACTGAGTTTCAGAGTTGTAAAAGTTAGATTTTGGCAGATATTTAGATTATGATGTGACTCACACCTGCTATGACTCATCACTTTTGCATCTTATCTCTCAAATCACGATAATTTGACCATTTTTGACAATCTAAAGTTAAAGTTAGTCAAAAATCAATTGCAGCCTCTTGTGTTACCGATAACATTATTTTGCGATTATTTGTGCAGCTCTATTGAGTCTTTTTCAAAAAAAAATTCTTTAAATATCAATGTGAATATGCACATGCAGTGCAACATGGTAATGTAATTATAATTATGATGACTAATAAAACAATAAAATACAACAAAAAGTCAACATGAACATGATTTAACGTAAACCAAAATATTCATCTGAACCCAGTCTGGTTGAGGTTTACATGATGTGAGTCAATGAATAAAGTATGTCCTGCATTTATCACCAATGGACTTAATAAAAGTTCATCTACAACCATTATATTTAAACATTAAAAGGATTTCCTGCCGTATTTTGACAGTAATTTGATGTAGAACAACTGATTTCTGCGACATCACCAAGATAAAGAAGAGTTCATTGAAAGCTTAACCTTCTACGGGTCAAAGTTCTTCTTTAGAGATCTTCAACAAACCAAAACCTCAACCCCGCGCTGTCACTCAACACTCAAACTTCCATCATGTGAAATTTTCCTCGCTGACAAAAGTCAACGTTTGATGTTTCCAAGAAGTGAAAACCGGACAAAACGTCCGTGATCTGAATTCTGCTGAAGTGTTCCCTTTGTTTAAAAGCCCTTAAGTCAGGACAGATATTACCCTCACATACCCCCACACACACACACACACACACACACACACACACACACACTTACACAAATCCGCTCAGCTCAGCAGAAAAATACAATCTCTGGGAAAATAATTGGCCTGACACGCAGATACACAACAAGATGGAGAGGGTGGAAGGAACAGCGCGACGCCGTCAGTCAATCAGCGGAAACGCGTAGGAAGGGCAAAGGGTTCCAGTCGCAGAAAATGTGAGGAAATAAAAAAAACTCCTGCCGATGGCAAGGTGGCCCCGTGTCCCTTTAAACACGTAATAAGCTCCGATTGCGGAGGAAGCACAAGATTGTTTCAAGCAAATTAGTTTTCCGAAACAGCACACTTGCTGCATACTCTGGTTTTGTAAAGGCCTACCTGGTACGAAGCTGCCCTGCACCACTTCCTTGTAAGCCCACCATCCTTCGTGAATTTTCGGTGGATGTGGTTGTGCTGTGGAGAGGAGAAAAGACAAAAAGTGACATTAAAAAACAGCAAACATTGGCATTTAAAACAGGGACTGCAATCCCAGTCCAAAACACTGGAGGGCGCCTGTAGTGCTCCATACAGTGTGTCGCAAAAGGTGGCATGTGTGCAGAAATATACAACAGGCTTTAGTGTGTCAGCAAAAGGTGGATGAGGAGACAACAATGAGACAATCGCGGACGTTAAAAATTGTGTATATGTTAAATATCCCCCAAAATTGTCTATGAGGAAGAGAGACGGAGGATAAGATAATGCTTCCTTAAGCTTTGTTTCCTAATCCGGTAAAAAATAACCCACATTTTCCATCTGTCCTCAACTTGGTTGCCACTTAAGTCACATAT
The DNA here is from genome assembly GCF_019176455.1 of Solea senegalensis. Taxonomy (NCBI): domain Eukaryota; kingdom Metazoa; phylum Chordata; class Actinopteri; order Pleuronectiformes; family Soleidae; genus Solea; species Solea senegalensis. Next base: position 17,671,527 of record NC_058041.1, read on the forward strand.
ATTAAGACAGCTCCACAGCAGACATTTGTTTTTCCTTCAGGTGTAGTTGGCATTGAATCCAAATCCGAAGCATAAATCACAAATTCAAATTTTCTAGGACCCGTGGGAACCCTGCTAATTTGGAATAAACCGTTTCCACTGAAGCCAATATTCCATTTTAAACATCGAGCTATGCCTCAAAAAAACCTGGTCATTCAGAAGTTTGATGGATAAACTGCTTAAAAGAACAAACAGAGGCAGAATAATAACTTCCAACGACAACAAAAATGACACACGCCGCAGCTCTAATACTGCACATTTCTAACACAATTATACCTCTAATCTCTAAAAATCCAGGCTCACTTGGAGGTTTTCCAAAACCCAATCCCATGTTTTTTCCCCCCGCCGTCATCATTTCAAGACGCCCTGGTAACCTTCTTCATGAGAGGCCTTGGCAAATGGAGTCTCCTGGGTGTCAGCCCTGGAGCAAAAGCCTCCCATTAAAAATTCACCTCTCATTTTTGTCCACCTCAACACACACACACACATTCTGTGACGTGACAACTCCCTCTAGGCATTAGCATGGAAATGCTTCCTGTCATGTTACAAGCACTGTGGAAAGAAAAGTCCCAGATTAGAACAAGGTGGTAGAGTATAATTGAGGTGAGTGAAGGTCTCGGTGTGAAGACGGTGATAATGTAATCGCAAATTTACCGCTGAGTCTTCGGGATATAACTTCCCCCGCCCACTCCCTGCCGTGCCGTCTTCTTCTTCTTCAAACATTCAGAGCACAGCGTGACCACGGGATCTCCAGGTTACACGACTCGCTTTTCTTTAATGGAATTGCAAGTGGCCGAACAAAACAAAAACGGTCCCAGCCTCCAACAACAGCATTTGCTGCAGTTACACCAGAGACCCGGGCTCAGTTTCAGCAGACTGGGACGACTGAACGCCATCCAGGAAAAACGGTTATTTTCTCTGACCTCTGCCGCCACGAGCTGCACGGAGAGCCAAACTGCAACTTGGCCTTTGAACAAAAACAGAAACCCTGTTAATGAATTGTTTCTCAGTTCTGGGAGTAAATAGAACCTTTGATGAATCCAACAAAACCGCCAAACTCCAAATCAATCTTATTTTTTTACCACTAAATCTTTCCTGACACAAGATATTTTTTGGACAAAAGCACTGGCTATAATCACATGTTAAAACTGCGACAAGTGCCACTTCAGACACTGTGGAAATGTGCTAATTATAGTGATGATTTGGAGTCATTATCCTCATACGAGGAGACTTGGAGGCCTAGATGATTGGAGCAATCATTTTCAACACAAAAATGTTTCACCTCCACTTGGAAAAACTTTCATTCCCAAACTGTTTTTGGTGCCATTGAATTGTTATTCCTCTAGTGAATGGTATTGTGTTGTTTGTCTGAAAAAGGCTAAAAAGACATGATCATTTATCAACAGCAACACTTCAGTGTGGAATTGCTAAAAACCAGTGAACTCAGCCGAGGAGAGACTTATGTTTAATGCAACAACAAGAACGACTAATCCTCAAAACAAACCCTCAAATTACCTGAACAAGCACCATCACATTTTATAAAACTCATCTGTGCCGAACACTTTCTGAGAAATTTGACCAATTACTCGTTGCTTAAGTGTTTACTTTAGGTACTTTAGGGTCAATTTTAACCCCTGTTTCTACGACTCCAAGACTTTCAAAATCAATTAAAGTTTGTCTTGTGGCAGCAAAAGATGGCGGCCACTGTAACGCAAAGGGCCTTGCAGGAAGTACATATACTAGTCTCAATCCAAAGGTTACATCAAGCATCACATGTTCTACGGAGTCAGAGTCACATTTCTGCAAGTGTGAACAAACCCACAGCTACTGTGAATACTTAGACACAGCTGATGGCCAAGAGGAAAGGAATTGGGCTTACAAGGGCAAGGTTACAAGGGCAAGGCACCCAATCCAAATAAGTGAACACAAATGAGTGCTACCCACAGTGATGTTGTCTACTGCAGAATTGCAAGGGGGTGGAGTGGCTCAGTGGTTAAGACCCTACCTTGTGTACCAAAGACATCATGGTCGCAAGTTCGATTCCACCCCTGGCTAATTGTACTTGATTCCATTGTAAGTCGCTTTGGATAAAAGCGTCTGCTAAATGACATGTAATGTAATTTCAACTCAATCCTTGTCCTGGGGACCTGGATGCCCTGCATGTTTTAGATGTGTCCTTGATCCAACACACCTGATTCAAATAAATGAGTCGTTATCAGGCTTCTGCAGAGTTTGCTGATGAACTGCAGGGCAGTGATTCTCCAGGACTGAGAAACCCATGATCTACTTTAGCCATGTTTCCATCATGTTACTGTTCGGTTTGAAATAGTATGGTACAGTACAGCCCTGGTCAGGCTTGTGTTTTGACTGAGAACCGTACCTTTACTTGGTAGCCGGGTGTGGGCTGTGCCCACAATTATTTCTCTGCATTTACCCATCCTCTACTAGGAACCTTCCTAAGAAGGAGCAGTGGGCAACCACTGAGCCGTGCCTGGGAGCGATGGGGGTTGGATACTTTGCTCAGGGGGTACACAAGGTCCTGAGGGGTCAAAATCGAACCGCCAACCCTACAATTACAAGCCAAGGTCCCTTTCCACTTGGCCATGGGCTGCCCAATGGAGGACATCCAGAAGTTGAAGGAACGCTTCTCTGTCAAGGCGTCAATCAGCTGACTGTCATGTGTCTAGCTCCACCCAACCATACAGTACCATTACTCTGGTTCCCCAAGGGAAGGGTACAGAAAAATGAAACAGTTGGGGTTGGTTATCTTGGTGCTATTCCTAATGGAAACACAGTAGCCTCTTTTCTACAAAACGTGAATCAAATTATTTGGCTGGTTTTTCTGTTCGGGCTGCTTTTGAAAAAATGTAAATCTCCGTAAAAAGTATTTCCTCTGCCTAAAATTCATATAAAACGATTATTCCAGGGAGTCTTATGAGCAGTATATTTACTGTTCCACTGGAAAAACTGTTACACCGGACCTTTAAACTCCTAAAGACATGTATACTTCACATAATTTCTGTGTGGTTGTCAGTTGCCTGAGGCCACACACACACACACAGTGAGCATGTGGGTCGTCAGTCTATGTTCAGTCTGTTTCCACGGCCTGTGGTCACGATGGAAAATACATCCATGTACACGTCAGTGCTGCCGTCCTCATCCCACCAACACATTCAGAAAACAAACACCACTTTTTTTTTTACCTCTGTAATCCGGTGATTGTCTATATTTAAAAAGCTAATTTGTAGCAGCTAACTCAATACGGCGCGGTGACGTTTTAATGAGCTTACACGCCGTCAAACACGCGCTGAATAACAGAGATATTGCAGCGCGAGCTCCTCTCACAAACACAGAGAAATAATGAGCGGTCAAAGAAAAAAAAAGCCCACGCGGTGTTACTTTAGTTTCTCTGTGTGTGAAAGTGGGAGCCCTCGGGATTTCAACTACAGTAAGTAATTATATAGAGGAGATTTACAGTCTGTGGACATGATCCTCTTACTCACCGCTCTGACAGACACAGTCACTAACTCTCTGTGTCTCAGCTTCAGCACTGACAGAAATGACAGAAATGCAGTGATAATCAAAGATTCATGTAAAATGATGATTATTATTATTTCATTATTTCATTGTACATCTCATAATCACTGTATATTTCATCCGTGGATTTATGTTTAACATGTGAATGTACTAATTACAGTATATAGCACCATAACCTTAGTTATTTGTATAAACTGTGATTTGTACTTAGGATTGGATGCTAAATGCTAAATTTGCTCTTTGCTCTATGACTTATTTCTTTACATTTCCCTACATTACAAGCGTTATTCTCTTTTATACACTTTTTTTGTGTGTAATGTCCAATGTATTCATGTTAATTCTATCATTTACAGATTATTTGTTATCGGTCCTGTTCCAAGGAAACCGAGTTTCTGAAGTCGCCTACTCTCAGTTTATCACATTAATAATCAAACACGTGAAAGAAACGGCTCATCAGAGCCTCTGTATCAGCCTGTCGTTACGGTGTAGAGGAGGAAGTGGCAGTGACTGTCGGCCAAAACATGAGACATCATCACTTCCTGTGGATTATCAAAGCAGAGAGAGAGTGAGAGCATGAAGCTCGGGGCTGATGCTGGTGTGAACGCTCACTTCCTGACATCAGCAGAAAAGGAAACACCTCGGATCTATAACGGGAGTGAAGATGAGCAGGAGGATGAGGTGATGGATGGATCTCTTTTATTTCCTGGCTTCATTTGGTCTCAGACCAAACAGTAAAATAAAAACATGACTTTAAACATTGAAATGTAACAGTTTGTTTCTAAATGGCTTTTTTAATTGAAATTTTCAACAATTCAGTCAGTAATTTATTTATGATTCAAAACTTTAAGACATGCTTCAGTTCAGGGTGAATGCAAGTAAGGATTATTTTTTAATTTCATTTTTTTATAATTATCGTAGTATAAATCTTTTATATTGATATCAGGAGGCGGGGCTTCTCTATGCAGGGGATGATGTTGGACCACCATTTTTGTACAGTAGCCCACGACGGACATTTAAAAGTTGTTTTGGTCCATAAAATGATCATAATAATATTTTATGATGATATAAATGAACCATAAAATAATAGTGAAAAATGAGCAGCACAGTTTTCCAAAAACGCTTAAAAAATGAAGATAACGTCACGTAAACAAAGTAAAGATATTCACTTTACTGTCATAAATAATTCATATTTAAGGGGTGGAAGTGATAGAAAAAACTCAAATCAGATTAATCCATTATCAATAATTCATTCATACTGGTTAGTATTTCAATAGTTCATCACCAATAGTCGGTGATTCATTTCCACATGAGAATTTTAGGGACTACAGTCTATGAAATAGTCTATAAAACGCTAAAAATATGAAAAGAAATGGAATAGAACAATGGTTCTCAAAGTGTGGGTTGGGACCCACAGATGGGTCACTTGAGATTTTTTGGGGGGCCCCCAAACCTCCAGTTTTCTCCAATTTCACTTTTTAGTCAAGATTTATATGTATATATATATAATTTTATTACAATAAAACGTTTCACAGAGACTTTTTGTTTGCCCACTGTGTTACATGTTGTGGCCATAAATGAGTCACTAAATTACACAAATTAAATTAAGCGACTTACTTTACTGAGTTATGACTTTCTTTAGTTTGAATAAACTGAGTGAGACAATATGTGAGACAATATGTGAAAACTATCAGGATCTTCAGGATGACTCAGCGTTTACACCTTGTGAAGGACATGTGTGTGAGATGATTTCTATCCAAGTCTGCGCTGATATGATGTTTTTCACAGGTTATGATGAAGTCAGGTGGTGAAGCTTTTATTCACACCTGTGTTCATTAGCTTCGCTTTTGTCCACAAAGTTCAACATGAGAAAATCCATTTGCACCCTTCATTTCTTTAGTGTGACGTCACTATGTCCACATGACAGCAGAATAGACACGTGGACAAACTGAAGACACAAGTAAAATTAATTCTATTTTTGTTTCTTTTTCCTTTTTGTCTTCATTTCTACCAACATCCTTGTTCATTTAATTTTATTATATTTATGTTCTGTTTTTATGTTGTTGTTTTTTTACTTCCCTGTGTTTATTTTATTCTAACTACCATTCTTCTCTCTTCTGTTATTCCCTGTGTTACCTCATGATTTATGGTACTATTTTCTTTTTTATTGCTTCGCGTCTTAATCTTCTGTAAACACATCAGTGATATTGTTTTATTTTTTGGCTCTTATTTCTTCTTATTCTTTCTTTACATTTTCCCTACATTACAAACTTTATTTCCTTGTTTACCTTGTTACTTATTTTGCCTTAATTCTAACGTATTTATTGCCATATTGTGTGTGATATTACAAACCTGTTACACATTTTATATTAGATCTTTTTGTTTGTCCCTCTTTGTGCTATACTTTAGTCCTCTTTCTCCATGTTCTTTAAAAACACATCAATGATGTGGTTTTCTATTGTTTTCTGTGTCCAATAAATCTAATTGTCTGTCTTTCACTTCTCTCCTTTCGCTCCCTCTCATTTCTTTTCCATCTTACAAGTTTTAATTTGAAGCTATTATCACATTTTACTGCTTTTCTGTATTTAAAAAGCTTAGTTTAAAACTTTTGACTTTTCTGAGTCTGAAAAAACACACATAGTGACAGATTTGACAGACTCAAACTAAACGTGGGCCAATTAAACATATTCTGCACTTTAACCTCTATTTTTCTAAATAAAGCTGTTTTCTCTGGTGTAAAATTCATTCTTTCACTCACTTTCTACTACTTAATCCTCCACATGAGGATTGAGGGAATGCGTACACTTAAAAAAATAAAATTGTGTAGGTTATATAGAAGGGTGCAAATATTTTTTTTTTACTCCATAAGGTAATTTTGTTCCTTATTTAACTGTATTAGTACAATTCAACACACAAAAACAGAACCATGGTATAAAATTGTCCCCACTGACAAGGTTTCTAAAAATGTCCACACAATATTTAGATTTTGACCAATTATTTGCACGATAACAAACATCGCACATTTGATGACCAGAACATGCACAAAAACTCACAAAAATGAGTTAGTCGGGGAAAGTTATGAAATTGTTTGGTTTTAGACAAAGGCCACGGTGGCTGGCTTCTTCGTACATGAACAAAAATTGGTGTGTATCCGGTCAGGATGAACAAAAAAGTAACCGGGACCTATGACCCAAAGTCAAGAGGAAGGTGGCCATTTTGGATCAAATGGGCAATTTTTGGGCATAGAGTTCTGATGATACGACAGAGTTCTGATGATATGCCAAAAAAAACACAAAAGCCACAAAACTATGAAATACTCCGCTATACAGGGTGCAATCGGAACCAAACTTCCTATGATTGATACAAGTCCCATCTTGGAGATGTCTAAGCTGAGATGAAGTGTGTAGGACAAAAGGGGGGAAAATATACGAAGATCCAATCAACTGGACTGTGGGAAGAAACTGGAGAACCTGGAGAGAACTCATGCCACCTTGATGCCGTGAATTAGCCCCCAAAACAGATCCGTTTGTCCAGTTTTTCACTTCCACTGACGTGAATCCTATTTATCTCAGCCCATTTCATCCTTGTGTGCTTAAGGAAAGTGTGGCAGCTCTCAGATCTCAGCCTTCACTAAAACTCTCCATAAAGTGTGTGTAAATAAACAGTTCATTTTCATTTAATATCCAAACTCTGTCATTAATATTCATCGAGAGGCACAAGCAATTCTGAGGCCCAGTCATGCAGATAGAGAGAGGAGGGCAGAGGACGGAGGACGAAGGAGTGACGGCGTCCAGGCTCAGGTAGAGAGACACAAAGAGTCAAGAAGAAGACGAAGGAGGAGGACAGACCAGAGACAAAAGTACAAGTGATAATGTGCGCGTCCGTTAATGAATCTTGACCTTGACGACAGCTGTGTTTACTGACGTATGAGACAATTATTTCACATCAAACTCCGACTGCTGCTTCTCTTTAATGGCCCCAGCTGTGTGTGTGTGTGTGTGGTACAGGTATTAGTCACTCTGTCGGGACCTTTAATATGTTTACACACTCACACAATGGGGACTTTTTTCCTTATGGGGACAAAAGTCAAAGTCCCCAAGGCTAAGTGTCCAGGACGTTATTCCAAGTTACTGTAATATCTTCTAAAGTCATGGACACCAGACTATGTGTGTGTGTGTGTGTGTTGATATTACTGACATTGTGGGGACATTAACCTGTTAACACCTTCACTCACTGTCCCTCGTGTGGACTTGATGGGAAATATAAATAGTTTTGGTTCAGTAATTGCTTTTTACTATGTATTATCTACTTTAACTTGTCTTACCCATAGAAATTGTCTGTATAGGTGTATGTTCACATTTTTTATCTTATCAGATATGCATGTGTATATGTATGTAACTAATCCTGTGTTCTGCACAGTATTGTGACATTACTTTGTTTATGTGGAGGCTTCAAATAAATATTTTTTTTCTTAATTTTGTAATTTTTATTGTGCAAACTAAATAAAACTTAACTAAACTAAAAACTCACAGTTATGTTGATCGCTGTGGTATCTACCATGTCTGCTTTGATCTGCTGCCTCCATTCGTTTACTAAGGGGAGAAAATGTGCTTAAATATTTCAATAATGTGTCAAATATCAGCCAAAAACAGAAATAAAATCAGCTTAATTGAGTATATATGTAAATATAAAGTGTGTGCAGGAGTAATCGGAGTACGAATCACATTATCCAGTAAGGGTAATCCGAGTAAGACTCGATTTTAGTCAGACTAATGTGTTTACATGACATTAAGGGAACCAAATTGTCTTGAATGTAAATGAGTGAGCGACACAAACTTGCACATCATTAACAGTGACTGCAAAGGACATCACAGTTCAAACAAATCCTCTTTTTTCTGCACTTGGCAGAGTTTCTCACACTGAAATCCTAATGTGTGCATCTTCGTCTTCCTCAGTAAATGAGACACAGACTCAGTTTCAGCCAACATCGATACCAAGCGTAACAAAAGACAAAGACGGACAAATTAAAAGACAATACAACAAGACAGATTGAAAAGGAAAAAGGTCAGAATTGATCGGGTTGAGGGGGAAAAACTACTGGAGCTGTTTTGTTGTTGTTAATGAATCAGATCGGATTTTATTTTGATGTGTAAGTGATTTTGAACTGTATTGTAATTGAATCTGATTAGAGCAGACACGGTAAGAGGACGCTGAGGATATTCTCTTTTTTAGCCTTTGTGGAACAAATGGCAAAGGTTATCACTACATCCACTTAAATTTCAGACTCACCAACAGCAACCATCAGTTATTCTTAGTTAACTCTTTTTGAACTATAACCACTGATAACTACTGACATAATCCAACAATGTTGGTTTATTTTGAGTTTAGCAGGAAATGAACAAACACCCACTGATTGACTTCAACAGGCTATGTGTTGCATTCAATATCCTGTCACAAATAGTAAACCCTAGTTCTAAACAGTAATATTAGGTACATATATTTCATTTGTGTGTCCATATACGTGTTCAGGGTCGGTCTCTTGTGTGACATATGAAGTTTAGAGGTGATCGGTAAATGTATGCTGAAGTTATAGGGCACTTCCTGTTCCATTGTAAATGGCCAAAATTCCTTTGGTTGCCGTGGCCACACCCTTTTGAATCCGCAAAAGTATCAATACCCGTTTGCCTGTGATGTTTCTAGTACATATTATCATATGAACAGATAATAGAGCCCTGGTGCAAGGCAGGGGTCCGGGCACTATGACGATATAAAATTTTCACCACACCTGACCTCCATGCCAAGTTTCCAGATTTTTGTATCCATGTTAACCCCTTCAAAAATGACTGCAAAGCCACGGAATATTAATCATCATATCTGACAGGCTTGGGTCAAATATTCATGCTCTAATAGAGCATAAATATTCCCCACATCACTCCTGTTTTACTGTGAAAGCTATAACCTGCTCATCGCAACCAGCACCACCGTCCTTCAGGAGACTGAAAACTGTCAGAATTAAAAAACACCGTTTAGGAAACTGTCTCCTGGTCTGAACTGTGAAAAAAAACACAAAAGACTTGGCTTTCACTCAAAATGCAAAATAACACGTTAGGTGTTTTTTTTCCTCTCTTTTCTCTCACCTGAAGCGACTAATTTCACCTCGGCTGTCGTGAGAAGTTTGTTTTGAAGATAACAGCTCAAAGAGAGCGGGAGGTTTGTGGCCGACTTTGTCTTTGACTGACGGGTCTGTCTGTCCGTCTGTCCAGAACTTCAAAACTAGCCGGAGAGAGTTGTGCGTCTCACTCTGCCC